>NC_056726.1:1943997627-1944027627 GCF_019279795.1 Protopterus annectens
CGGGTGTAAGCCTGTTTGGCCACCAGTATGCGAGTATTACACTGGTAAAGCAATGCAGAGGCTAACTGAGTGTAAGAAACTGTAACCAGAGGTTAGCATTGCTTAGCACAGTGAAAACCCATGCACACACGCACACATTTGCTGTAATGGGCCTTAATCACTCCGTATCCAATGGCCTTGTTCTGCCCTGCAACAAAATAAATGGCCTCTGCAAGGCTCAAAACAAGGACCCTGCACAAACAGCTATTGTGATTTACCACTAAGCCATGGCAGATATGCAGACATCGGACCTTATCACAAACATATCCTCCAGTGCAGTCATTCAACAGTACAGGAAATTTATTCCATCATGTAGATGTATGTGCGAGTGTTTATGTCCAGCATATAGATACATATATATATATATATATATATATATATATATATATATATATATATATATATATATATAGATACATCAGGAACATCCCATGTGACAACAAAGCATTACAAAGGAATAAAAAGAGAAACACCAGCAATGCCTGTATTATGTAGTGGTGTTGTCCTATGTAATATCAAGACTCCCTCAGACAGACATGTGTCATTCATACACGCAAACATTTGTACATTGGCCATATACATCACTCTGTGCATGTTATTTACATTAACACAACCTTCCTGTCCAATCATTATGTGAGAACAGTACTCTTGCAAGGTGCTGTGTGTGACATCCTCATCATGATAAAGGTAAATGGGGTAACCATAGAAGGTCTGGTAGTGTTGTGTGTACAATGGAGTTGTCCGCATCACGTGTACCTGGAACATTTAGGAGTCATGTGCATACTAGGATCGTGCGCCTGAGAGACAGAGGTGAGGACAACTGGAGTATGTTGTGATGCATATTAAAAGGGTTACATGTGTCCAGTGGACAAGTATGTGAAATGGACAGCTATGTATGGGGCAAATGTTGTTCTAGGAACTGATTGGCCTTTTGTTTCCATAGGGTGAGAGTGGGATGCGGGGAAGGAAAGTAGGTATGCTCATGGAGGATAGGTAGGGTAGGATGACAGACAAGACAGCATACAGAGTTGGTATATGACACATGTGGGTGGATACACCTCAGACGGGGAGGGGTGTATGGCATTCACAAGCCCATGAGCCCCCAGATGGAAACAGTGGGATGGAGGTCCCCAGCCATGGGCAGCCACCACTGCACCAAAACAGCTGCAAAGGTGGCCATGCTGGGGGCTGTCTAGGAGGGGCAGCCTCACCCTGTAAATGTGACACTCTGCCCTTGAGCTGGCGTATCTGGCCTTGAAACCCCTTATTGAGCCCCCTACACACCACGTCCGGGACTGTAGGACAGTGGACATGTTCCTGTCTGGACCTGCTCCCAGGGGGGACAGGCCCCATCCTCAGTGGCGGTACCACCAGATGGTGGGGCAGAGCCAACAGAGGTGGAGGTCCAAGGCTGGGCCCCAGATGTGCTGGTGCCCTGTGCCATGGACAGCTGAAGTGGGACAGGAGGGTCTGCCGAGACCTCCAAATCTATACAGCCTATGGTGTTGCAGTTTAAACACAGATATGGCTTAGTAATAGTCAACAGCATTCAGGATTATGTACAATGGCATGCATAGATATGACCATCAACCCAACACAACAGATGGTATACATTTGCAGAGGGAGCACAACACATGCATATATACTGCATGACATCTGTACAAAGTGTAGAAGACTTGTGACTGCAGCTATGAACAGTGGCCCATTATTGGCATGTCACTGAGAACCCCAGACAGTGTATGTCATACCACTGTTTCATGTGACATATGTCCAGTCAGGGATGCGATGGCAGTAACTCATCACTATCACCATGTACTGGCTGCAATCCTCACACTATGCTCCTGCTGTTCACAGATGCGTGTTCAGTGAGTAACACGGGAAACAAATGGCTCCATACACTGACCAGTCCACAGATGGCCATACAGATGGGGGTCCCTCACAAACAGAGCACTGTCCTGTCAGTTGTAAAACATGCAGAATATCCATTACCACACAGAACTTGTTAAACAGGCAGTAGTCTCAATGAAGCATAGCTACACTTACATGCTGTAGTCATGTCTGGCATATCACCCTCCTGTCTTTAGGCTATTTCCCACTGTGTATGCTATTTGAGGAACATCCAGATATTATCTGTGATGCCGTTTACCAAACATCAGATCCAGGTACCACTCGCAGCAACAGTCATGGGCAAACACCAACATGATGTTCCTAGATATTGTACTGTGTTTTTCATGCGAATGGCTATGGGAACATCATCACGGCTGTTCCACATGCAATCAGCTAGAGGAGGACTGCAATAGGTGCAGAGGCCATCACCTGATCATGACCATCATTTACAATACACAAGCTGCTGCTGAGCAGGTGTACACCTCCACATCCACCAGAGAGTGTGTGATAGGGACAGACAGAGGCAAAGTACATCAGAGAAGGGCTTGGAGACTAAAACCTAAGCATCGTCTGTCACACACCTACCAGTACAGAATTCAAACCCCTGACTGACTAGTCATTACTATTACAAGTGCATGCAGTTACTCCATGTGCCACAAAGCTGACATGTTGGTGTGCCGTAAGAACATATATGTGTGTTGGTGTGCGACATCTGCAACAGAGATATAGTAGACATGCATTAGGTGTAGCACACATGGCTGCCCACATGAATGGATGTCATTGTCAACACAATCACACTCTTTAATGGACTCACATTGACACTGTTTGCCAGGCCCACAAATACACTCCCACACTACTTAGTTTGCCACACTGCAGTAATGCACAGGTACTACATGCACCACAGGGGATATCCCAAGGTTCTATGGGCTAGGGCATGTGAACGTGTTTGACATTTGTTGGTATCCCAATGGGAGTTATACTGGGAGTGACTGTGGTTGGGAGCATCATACCCCACACGCAGACAAAAGGTGCCAGTACTGACATGCATGTGTGCATTGCTTCATGGGTGTGTAGTGCTTGGCTGAGCAAGATGGCTGTACAAGGCTGGGTGAGGGGTAATCCTTGGCATCACACCACCCGACAATGGTGTGCAGTGTGGTACAGGGGTGTAGAGTCTGCAATGTCCCACACAGATGGTTATTGTTTGAACTGCCCTGACATCCTGGTTACCATTGTGTATGGCCATAGCTTTGCAATGCATGCCATGTCTGTGTTTAATAGTCCTTGACATGGACATTGCGTGGAATGTGCAAGTCCCACAATAATGTACAGTGACATGTACAGGTGTACTTGGTTTGGTTGGCACATGTTGTGTACACAGACTGTTATCCTCTGATATGCCAATACTGGCCTGGTGTGGCAGAACCTGCTTATAGTCAGCAGGTTGATCCTGCACATGTATTGATAGCATGATACAGGTATTCTCTGGTGTCAGTGGCATCGGTCCATACAGGGCACATGTGTAAGGCATTGTATGGCCTCTGTGGATCACTTTTGATAGCACCACATATGTTACAAGCATCCAGTGTGAAACATAGTGAAGGCACATTGTCCACAATTATGTGTCTATTATACTGCTGTACAGGGTGCCATGCCCTCTGCAGCTCACTGCAATCACACCATATCTACTATCTGCCATCAATGTGCAGGGTACTAGCAACACAGAGGGATATTCTAGGCAAGTGTATTTGTGTATGACACATGGGTTCAGGATGTATTCCGGGTACTAGTAGGGTTGCATACTTTGTTCACCGGGCCTTTTGCCAGATGTAGGGATATGGCTTGCCAACAAAGTCCCATGGCTGTCTGACACCTGTACTCCTTGTGAGGTGGACATTGTGATATATAAGATGGACACCATATAGGAAAACTACAAAATCCACTCTCCAACATGTCTAGTGGTTAGACACTCACAGCCACTACCACACAGGCTCCGACAGTCAAACACACACATACACCTGCCATGTCCTGGAATAGAACCCCTACCTAACTAGTATATCACATTACAGCAATTCACAATTACAGAATGCGCTATGGAGAATAGTGGGTTATAGCACACCTAGAGATGTATTCCTAGGTGGGCGACATCAGCAGGAATGCCAAATGTGGTCATGTGAATTGTACAGAGTGTGCATACTCTAAAAAGCATTGTTTTTGTCTCTGGCAGACAGAGACACACACACATACATACACACAGTCTCTCTTGGAATAGAACCACTACCTAACTAGTTTATCACACAACATCAATACGCAGTTACAGCACGCACTACAGAGAATACTGGTTCACAGCAGTTCTAGAGGTGCATTCCTAGGTGGGTGACATCAGCAGGATTGCCAAAGGTGGTCATGTGAATTGTACAGAGTGTGCATACTCTAAAAAGCATTGTTCTTCTCTCAGGCAGACAGAGACACACACAGCTGGTCTCTCATGGAATAGAATCCCTACGTAACTAGTTTATCATATTACAGCAATACGCAGTTACAGCACGCACTACGGAAAATACTGGATTATAGCACTCTTAGAGGTGTATTCCTAGGGGGGTGACATCAGCAGGATTGCCAAAGGTGGTCATGTGAATTGTAAAGAGTGTGCATACTCTAAAAAGCATTATTCCTGCCTCAGGTAGACAGAGAGACACACACACACACACAGTTGGGCTCTCATGGAATAGAACCCCTACCTAACTGGTTTAGTACACTACAGCAATGTGCAGTTACAGCATGCACTACAGAGAATATTGGGTTACAGCAGTCCTAGAGATGTATTCCTAGGTGGGTGACATCAGCAGGATTGCCAAAGGTGGTCATGTGAATTGTAAAGAGTGTGCATACTCTAAAAAGCATTGCTCTTTTCTCAGACAGAGAGACACACACAGCTGGTCTCTTTTGGAATGGAACCCCTACCTAACTAGTTTAGCACACTACAGCATTATGCAGTTACACCATGAGTCATGGAGATTACAGGGTTACAGTAGTCCCAGAGGTATATTTGTAGGTGGGCGACATCAGCAGGATTGCCAAAGAAGGACATTCCAAGTGTACTGCGGGTTGTACATGTCTGTTACCTGAGTGTACCCATGCAGTCCTAATTGACAGCATCAACAAATCTTGTAGGTCTTGAACCCTGAACCATGCACACTGAGATCACTGGATGTACCACCAAGCCATCTGGGTTGAACACATGTTGCATGGAGTCTATAATGCACATCCTACTACAGGTACTCCACAATACTGAAAACAAATTGGACAGTCCCTTTGTGTACATATGTACAGTACTCTTGAATGTACTGTACTCTGTGAAACAACAAAGACAAGTCTACATCTGTACAACTGTCATAACTACATGTACATATGCACCTACGGGATGTGTACACACACATATATATATGCATATACACAGACACAGCCATAGCCATATATATATATATATATATATATATATATATATATATATATATATATATATATATATATATATATACACACACACACACACACACACACACACACACACACACGTCTGAACACCCTTTGTGACACAGAAGGGTTCCAAAGGAACTGATGTGTATACAAACAGAGGCATCTCCTGTGTTATAACATTTAAATCATAAGCAGTTCACCAGAGAAGGGATGGTTGTTGTGTATGTGGAGTTTGGGGTGGGGAATGATGGTTAATGTAATCTACCCTGGGGATTGTGGAGTTAGGGTGGGGAAATGATGAGTAAAGACCTACACTCCGGCGACCACTTCTGTGTCACTGCTCAACAGTGGCACAGGAAAATAACATATCCAACTGTAGTCATGCTTGACTGTGTATTCTTTACCATTCCTAACTATGTAATACTTTGTAGACACCAGTCACCACAGATGGCTACCATGGTGTGCTAAAAGACATTACACATGTGTATGCCTGGCTACAGGGTAGTCACACACACAAACACGCACACACTTGCCAGTATTGTGCATACATGTCTTGCCTATGTAAAGGTAACTAGTACAGTGGTATGCAGTTGGGGTATGTGCAACAGAACACATACAATTACACTTACTGATTCCACATCTGAGCTGGGTGACATCACAGGACCGATTACTTGCTGTGGGGAGGGGGAAAGAGAGAGGATTAGCGGTTCACAAGGATAAAGGCCAGTGCAAAAGGAGGTATCACTTTGGAATGCAGCAAAACCTGCTGCCATGACAGCATGCAGACACAAATACAACCACACTCATCCATTTGCTGACACACACACAGGCTTTTGCTGAGACACACACACACACAGTTGCCAGTGGTGGGATCAGAACTCTTGCCTATCTAAAGTTTACTATTACAGTACTACACAGTTACGAGACACGCCACAGAGATTAAACATTCCAAGGTAGTCAGACTGCCCTTCTACAGTTGAGGACAACAACAGGGAGACTGACAATCATGAAGGTATATAGCTGTAGACCTGTGTGTTTAAAGTAGGTGTCCATTACAACCTGTATGCACAAACAAGACACATCATCCGCAGGTAGGCCTGAGAGGTATAGTTGTAGCACAACAGGTACCTGAACTGGAGTATGGCCATCTGCGGAATGGACAACTACTATCACTATATAGGGTTACAGTGGGCATTCTCATACACTTAGTAGCACAGGGCCATTTGGGATGCACTATGACTACAACTACACAAGGTTATACTGGGCATGCTCATACACTTAGTAACAAAGGGCTTGTTGGATGCACTGACTCAAATTACACAAGATGGAAATGGGTACGCTCATACACTTAGTAGCACAGGGCTGTTTGGGATGCACTCCAATTCTAACCACTGAAGGCCACAGTTTGCATGCTCAAACACTTACATGTACAGAACACATTGTAATGGACTCCTATTGCAAACGCACAGGTTTACAGATAGGTACATCTTACCTGTCAGTATATATGCACATCATACTGGTTTACTACCTGATACCTGTATGTGGCCTGTAAATGATATATCTGTGTCTGTGCTGTGTGATGCACATGCATACATGTACATGAAGTACTGACATATAAATGTTACGTATACACATTCATGCATGTGTGGACGTCACAGACAATAGGTTACCTGGGTCGCACAGGCAGATGCTACCTACAGCATGTGCCACACACCTTGCTGCCCTGAAAGGCATACATTGATAGCAGGTTGTGGTCAGTGACATTATACATGGAACAGTGGCATGTGCAAGCATAATGTGTGAGCCAACTTGTGTAATGGTACTGAGGTGCAGGTGTCAAGATGACCTCTCCCGGCTGTGTTAGTAGTTGCCATTATTAGCAGGACTGCTACCCTAAGTATATCTCACATTGGTCATATACACAAGTTCTCCTGCTGTCCGTCACCTTACATGGGGCATTTGCTACCTAGCACATTAATGCCATGCGTAGTGATGTCATGATATGGGTGGCAACTGCTACACCAAAACAATGCACAAGTGTCCTGCTGTTATAATGAGGTTGTCCAGTGTCTGTCATTCCAGGCTGTCATGACCGAACAACGAGCCTTCAACATGGAGCAAATGCATCCATGTTACACGTGTGTGTGGATAATACCTAGGTTGCATTTACCCATATAGCCGCATTCCAAGGCAAATGTTCTACACACAGAAGTAACACCCTGACACCTATCTGACAATTGTATTGGATGCTTATGCTAACCCATGCTAAATGTGTGGCTTTAGTAATCCATTTGCTCAATGTAGAACCTACAATGGGGAATACCGACATCTGTGCAGTGAGGAACACCTGGCTGAAGGCTCTGTAGTGCACAATTGCACTACCACCATATAACTCAGATCCAGACATGTGGGCCATAACAGTGGTATGGACCACACCAGGTGGTGGTGTACACATATTCATAAAGGCTACTCACATGTAAAGACCACTAGTCTGACATAACGCATCACAGATGAGTCAGGTACAGGTGACAGTGGCAAATGCTGCATTCTAGGTTGTAGCCTCATATACATCCACCACCTTGTTCTCAGACTACCAACACACATCCATATGTGGTATGGCATAGTATGGTAGACCATCAGATAACCCTCGAATGGTGGACTATACCTAGGCCTACATCAACTGTGCAAAATACCCATGTACAGACACAGCTGCATAATGTGTTGTGCAATGCAAAAATACCACTGTTTGTAACCAGCTCAGTTGTACACATACCAGGGTCCCTCGGATGTTGTCAGCATTAACACGATTGACTGTTGCTGTACACCAGTAAACAACACCCTCATGGTTGGATATGACCTAACCGTACCTTCCCTGGATATGTACATCCCACACTCGTACAACATAAATTTCATTACCATAGCTTTCGTTTACCTTTCTACATACAGGTGGCTACAGTCATTGCACACATGCACATGGCAGATAGCATGCTAACAGTACATAAGGTTTGCTATCTATGTTGACAGAGGTAATATCCCCTCTCTACTGGTCACCCATGACACCTATCATATCATACAACACCCCATGTGGCATGTATGTCTTTAGACATGCCCACCTAATGCAATGCCTACAAACATATCCAAATAACAGGACCATAGGACCTACACAAGGCCCATATTGACAGACTCAGGGAAATCCAGCTCTGCACTGTATGTTCCTGAGTAGTCACAGGTGATTTGTTCATGACATGTACAGCCATGTGTGGCCACAGCTCCTACATATACCCCATGTCAAAAATTGCAAGCCATGCATGATGTGTGCTGTCTGGACATTAGACTTAGTAACACAATAGCCAGTACATGCTGGGTGAGATGTTTACAAGCCACAGACCTTGCACATACTTGAATGAGTGTACTGCTTAGCTCTAACAGAGCACATTGCTGGCACTCTTCCAGTACACATGAGGTGCGTGTGGCAAATATGATGTGCTCACTGTTGGCCATTACAGTGCCCTGGCTTCACCACAGCACTGTCAAGTAACAGTTTGTAGAAGCATGACATGGAATAATGCTGTGTGTGTCATGCTGATATGTGCTGTTGTAATATATGTACACTTGGGCTACTCAGTGAAAGTGGTGGTGTCCTACCAGTACATGCATACAACATCCATTATGGTGTAATGCTTGGCTATGTTTCACACATAGCGTGGGGAAGGTGTGGAATGTATCCTCTTGACCAACTAGTGCACGTACTGATGTAGACCGCATATGCGTACATGTATTGCTGTTTGTGTAGATTCCATGTGTGTGCAGTGTCTGATGTCTGAAGGTGAATGTTGTCTTAGTACATCATGCTGTTGCAATACAGCCTCAACATTGCCAACTGTATATGGTGATATGCTCTCTAAGTACAGTAAGCCGTACATGAGGTATGGACAGATGTTTGGACATGACTACTAAGTGGTGGGGTTTCTTTGCAGATGAATGATAACTGAAGACAGTTCACTGGTGTGTTACAACCAGTCCTACAATAACCTGTGTACCTGCTAAGGTCAGGTTTTGTTAATTGAAGTGGAAGACAGACAATGTAGAATGCTGTAAGGGTGACACTGAAGGCAAACCCCATCACACCTGTAACAGTAATAACTCCCCTGTGCATATATCAGCACAGTTGTCAAAGGAAAGAGTCAGTAAGCATTGTATCAGATGCAATAGTGCTGTAGTGCTGTAGTACCTATCATGAGATAGGCAGGTGTTTGATTCACAGTACTGGCACGTGTGGGTGTGTGTCCATATATGTCACGTATGGTTGGGAATACATCCCATGTGTTATCACTCTCCTTAACACTATTGTTGATACTAGTACAGAGTGCAGTGTAGAAAGAAAGACATAGGCAAGTGGTTAAACCTCACACATGTAGTGTCTGTATGTGTGTGACATAGGTGTATATCTTTGTGAATGCCAGTGTGTGTGTGTGTGTGTGTGTGTGTGTGTGTGTGTGTGTGTGTGTGTGTGTGTGTGTGTGTGTGTGTGTGTGTGTGGCTGTCCGGTTCCTGGAGTGAGGCTGTATTTTGCCATAGTGAAATGTTAATGCCCCCTACCCCCATCCACTCAAAGCAGTCTAGCATCCCTGTTGATATCATCAATCGTAGACGGGCATACTAACCATCTGTTAACATGTACACCCTGGGGTGTGACCTGTTGTTGCTACTGATGGACCCCTCCCCACATACACTCACTGCACTGTAGTATCCCTGTCGATGTCCTCAATCTTAGGCCATTCCAACTACCTGTACATGTGTAAACTCTGTGGCGCTTCTTGTAATTGTGTAGTACTATAATGATGATATGCACATAGGCAGGGGTTCTCATCTGAACACTGGCAACTGTGTGTGTGTGTGTGTGTGTGTGTGTGTGTGTGTGTGTGTGTGTGTGTGTGTGTGTGTGTGTTACTGTGTCTGGAATCCCTGAGTGTGTGGGTGTGTCTGTGTTTGCATGCTGTCATGGCAGTGAGTATTACTGCTTCCCAATGAAAAGCCACTATTTCCACTGGCCTTTACCATTGTCATCAAGCATACCACTCTTTTACCCACTCCGCGCTCCAGGTAACTATACCTGTGATGTCACCACTATGGATGTGACAGCTCTGAACACAGTAGCTTACTACATAGCTATCATGCTCTTGGATCATTAGAACAGTAAACAAAATTGAAACACGCGAGAATACAACTGTGATGTGGAAGTTACAAAGTGCATGCAGGTATTGTCATACTGACCTGTGGGTAGTCAACATGTACATATGGGACTCCCGCAAACACCAACATCCCCCGGCACATGCAACTACACCTGAAAGAGGAAGGCAGAACATCAGGATCAACATGCTGTTAGTGTTGTTACCCATGATACATACTGGCAAATGTACAAAATGCATTCTAAAACTGCAATACATGGTACGTCTGCTGCCTGTCAACACTACTCAACAATATTAATCTACACTTGTCTACCTAGTATGTTCATCCTGTGCATCAAACCATATGAACATGTCCCTGCACTGATGCTGTGGATGACAGGGATGCGGCACAGGCATCATCATATGCATAGGGTGATAATGTTTGCCAGAGGCCTAGGCTGTGCCATTGGATGACATCATGCGTGTGTGTTAGGGCCTGTGATATCATTGGGAGTGTGTGGATGTTATGCGTGTGTGTGTTGAGGTGCCCTACATTTGTTTCCAGTGTGTTTGTATGTATGCACACAGGTCTGGCATGTGGCTGGCCTACACAGGGGTAATATTGACAGCTGCAGACTGTACAAGGCAGGTTTCACAGGTCACATTGTCCAGCCATGGCCACATGACCTGAACCTGCCAGGGGTTGCACGGGCACTACTAGGCAGAGGTCCAGATTGGGTATTGTCTGATGACACATGTCCACTGGAATCATGTCCCTGTTGGGGCCATCCAGGACCACGTGCATGTGGCCTGCTGTGTCCTGGTGTGGACTGCACAGCACCACCAGCACTGCTGCTGCTACCGCCACTATGGGAGCAGGCATGTGCAGTAGCATGTTCACATAGACCTTCAACAGGTGATGTAGCTGGCCTACGTCCATGTGCCGGACGCCTCACTCCCACCAGAAGTTCTACCACAGACATTCCACACTCGAGGATTGACATGCCATGGTCAAGGACTCCCACCATGTCACCAAATTGTCTATCAAAAACATCTGCAAGATGATGGTGAGCGTTTGCAAGTGCCTGGATGTTGTCAGTTAAAGAATGGACAGCAGCCGTCTGAAGCCTCAGACTGTCAGACTGCCTCAGACAGCCCAAAACATGCATCTGGTGACTCCAGCTGATGTGCTTGGACTCACAGGGGCATGTTGGCCAGTGGTCTTCCTACAAGCTGCACTGGGCACATGCCCATGTGGGACATCACCAGTCTGTTGACTGGGATCATGGTGTGCAGGCACACCTTCCATAGTCACCACACTTCCCTGTTCCATGCTACCACCTGCCAACTGTCCTTCCTCTACAGCTGGTGGTGATGGAGTATGTGCAGGCATGGGAACTGTGTGCAAGGATGAGGGGGAGACAGGTGGAATGGCAACCAATGGCACAAATTCACCCCTTGACAACTCTGCCTGTGCCTCAATCATACTATCATCATCAGTGCTAGAGTCTGTGGGGACACTAACATCAGGTGGACCACAGGAGGGCAACACACCTACATCAACACCTGTGTGGGGGAGACAAGAACTGTACATTACAAGTTATACCAGACACACACAGACAGACAGACAAAGACACACAGACAGACAAACAGAGACATACACAGCACACACAGACACACCCACAGAGACACACACACACAGACAGACACACAGACAGACAGACACAGACACACACAGACACACAGACAGACAGACACAGGCACACTCAGACACACAGACACAGACACACACACACAGACAGACAGACACACACAGCCACAGACAGACACAAACAGACACACAGACACACAGACAGACACAGACACACAGACAGACACAGACACACACAGACACACACAGACACACACACACAGACACTCACAGACACACAGACACACACGCTACATGCAGGTGATATGGCAGATGGCATTCAGCTTAGACAATTATAGTTTCAGCTTAGGCAATTATAGTGGTAGTTATTATACATCCCTGAGTTGCACACAACAGCATGCATGTGGTATAGCAGACAGCATGCACCTTACATACTTATAGTGGTGGTTAGCATACATACCAGTATTGCACCATTTGTGTTAGTAACCTATGCCCCATACCTGCAACACAATGCATGCACTTTGCAGTGTTGCACTGCACTGCCATGGTGTGTGCAACATACACCACATGTTAACAGACCATCGCTGACCTTTGTACATCTGCCACTGATGCTTTGTGTTGGCCACTGCCCCTATGTGTGAGGACATGAGCAGTAGGGTATGCCAACTGCATACTATGTTTGCCTGAACCCTAGCTTGCATATTTCCCCCAAAGCAGTGGATGTCTGTTCAACATTATTCCGCCTACCCCTGAGCTGAGTGTAGACATTGTGCATGTGGCTGCACACACATGTTTGACATGGCTGTCCCTACTTTACAATGGTGTCACAGACCAGCACAGGTTTACAATATACCGGCCTGCTGTGTGGCGTATGACCTTGCCAATCACATGTAGTATGACATGTCTTCTGCTGATGTGTTGAATGACATGGATACATGTGTAACAGAATGGTGTCCTTTCCAATCTACAGTACGGTAATGGTGTCCCAATGCAGGGACTTGTTGTACTAACATGGGACTTCAGCTGATGCAATGTTGTCTGTCCACCCTACAAATATGCAGGGGCATACTGCACAATGAGCTGATGTGCATAGCCATTGCAGGGCATCATGTGGCTTCACAACTGCTATACAGTGTGAGCTACTGACCCAGTTCATAGCCATGACTATGTTCACATACAATACATATCTAATTTGGAATGTGACCCACGTCACTGAGGTGTATACACAATAAACCCTAATGTGGAATGTGTGCCACGGGTCACAGAAGGGTATACAGTTGACACTCCTGCACATCTGCAACCATATTACTGATACCTGGCAATTATGCCCACACATGGCTAACTTACAAGTACTCTGTGTCCCACATGCCATCTGTGTACCTCACACACATGAGGAGCAGGCATGACAGTGATGTCTGACACCAGCAAGGTGAATGTACTGTATCTGTGGCTTGATGTGGATGTATGTGTATGTTGTGCAACACATGTATGTATTTGGATACAGTATAGGTGAATGCTTCCATGTCGTGACACACTCCAGATGCTCAAGACATGTTATGTGGTGGTTTCATGTTATGCCTACACAAGCTGTGCACAGGCCTGTATGATGTTTAGTGTGTCACATCTGCAATATCACCATTACACAAGCCATAGTTGTATTGTGTCATGCCAATGTACAACAGGGTGCACACACATGTACATCACTTCTACTGTGTGTGTTGCTTCATGTCTCTGGCCATCCTCCATGGCCATGCGTACACATGTTCAGTCCAATGGTTGTGATGGCCCTCTTATTTCACATATCAGTGTTATCCCATATGACATACACCCATATATGTCATATGCTCCTCTGAGGACAGGGTTATGCAGACAAAGGGTGGTATGTATGGGATGTGAGACATGTTTTGCAGGATAGATGAGCAGTGTTGCAGTCAGCCCACTACATGTCATGGACATGTCTGATAGCACATGACATTGTGTGACATTCATAGCATGGGTATACTTCACAAGGGTGTATCCTGTGGACCGGGCATACTACAGCTCCAACACATTTAGTGTGTCTGCATAGATATGCTCTCTGTACAGTACTGTTCGTATTCCCAACATGTGTAATGCTGATATGTAGTACCTGCCCCTACAGTGGAACACACCTTCACCATTGTATTCACTGTTGTCCACACATCTGGCAATGACAGTTTGGAAGGTTTAGTGTAGGTGTTTCATATAGTCTTCCATTGTTTCACATAGGTAAACAGTGTGATGCATTGCAGGTCTGACCAGTGTCCATTACCAGGACCACCATACATTATGTGTATGTGTGTTATGGCAGATAGCATGCAATTAATATGTTCCATGCATTATCAAGCCTGGTAAATAATAACAATCTCACCTGACACAGGCTGCTGTCACTGCAAAACACCAGAGGTACCTAAACAGGAGTGTCAGAGCAGTAAGATCATTAACCACACCTGTGTGGTAGCTACAGGGTGCAATGTCCATGTTAGCACATAAGCCAGTACAATACACTATACTATGGAATCTGCACATCTGTGCATACATAGAGTAGCAGACTATAGTATGTGGCATGTGTGCATACATGCCTTGCATATGATGTTACATTACATATTGTATAGTAACACATGTAACTATGTGATATATAGTTGTGTTTTATGTGCAGTAGTGACTTACCAGGCAACTCCAGGCTCAGTGGTTGAGAGACACCCACCTCCACAATACCAGCTAAAGCTTGTGGATGGAGGTCTGCAGGTGTCCCCAGGTTGGCCAGTAGCTCCTCGGTACGTGTGAGTGGTGGCTGGGTGAGTGGCCCCCCACCTGTTGCACCTTGTTCCCTGGCGATTGCATTAGCATGTTGTTTCACCCATCTTATCAGGTTAGTTCAGTGTTGGCACACCTGCTGATAGGTGCAATTGTGACTGCCAACATCATTTACCCTCCTGCAGAGTTCCTCCCACAGGGCACCCTGCTGCTGTGCATCCTGTGGCACATGCCTGAAGAGCATCGTGTAGGTGTTGAGGAGGTATGGGGGTGAGGACCTCATCCTCCAAGCGGCTGTAAGGCAACAGTCTGCTACGTGGTATACCAGGAAGACATAACGATGCAAACAGGTCACATTAACTAACAGAGAAGTACAGCAGTACAGCTGAACATCCATGTGTATCACATTTATTAAGATTACAAATACATCTTTGTAAATCAAAATGACACTAACACCTCTGACATGTATAAGTCACACACATTTGACACCTACTGTTGATATGATGTTATCGCCATATATGTGTGTGTGTCATGTGATGAGATTGCTTATACACCATGTGGATGTTGTCTTGACGTGGGCATGTCTGTTTGCCTGCAGTGGTGTCTTTACCTATCAGCACATGCCTGGATGTGTTCACATTAATGCAATCAACCTTAATGCTGTGTGTATGCCACATATATAGTCATACATAGCCATTAGGGACATGATCTGTTACCCTGCAGACTTGCAAGCATGTATGTGTTTTGCTATATACATCTACATGGCACTGTACAGCTGTGTAGCATCCTGCCATGTATTGCCTGTGTTGCACATGTGTAACACATGGGACAATAGCTAGCCTGATGGTATTTGCAGGACTGGATATCAACTATAGCATGTATGGTCATAGTGATCTAGTAGGCTATATGCCCTGGGCCATTTATGAGCCTAGGCAGACAGGTTACCTAGCTGTAGGCAACAGACAGGTAAGTTTCAGTGGCCAGTTCAATCAGTGCCACAGAACTGATACACATGGCTACTGATATATTTGGCATGCGGTTGTCACACCATGTCACAGAGAGGGGAGATGTGCAGCTTCACTGGACAGGCATGCATAGTATGGGAAGTGTATGTTAAGTGTATGGGACAGGGATCTGTCAGGCATGTTATGATCCTTGTACTAGAATGGTGGATGTCCATGACATATGTGTTTATTTAGGATCAGGATGTGTTAAGTGTAGCATGTCCAACACCTCTGGGTTGGACATGTCTTTATTCAGGGTAGTCTGCATGTTACATAGTGCAGCTAGGGATTGTGAAGGGCAGTGTAGGCCATTTACACATGGGCAATAACCCTTAAAAAATATGTGATCTATTATGGGTCACGAGTGTTGAGTATGGCTGAGCAGTAATCTCTATATTCCTGAATGGCACCCTGTCATGATTAGGGGTGCCACATACGACTACCTGTCTTTTGTGTTGATGTAACAATCAAAGGGAAGTACTGTCCAGCTGCATCCCATACACACAGTTGCCATTATGTTGACCGCTGCCTAGGTGGTAGTTAATGGGTACAGGGTGTGTAACATAGGGGATGACAATGCAATACGTAGCTGTCAGATTGTGGCCATACTTCACACACCACACATCTGACACACTAAGGCCCTTCTGTATGTTGAACGCAGCACACATTGAGTCGACTATTGCTCCTAGTTTATTGTCATTTGCAAACATCAATAGGCTGATGCCTTCTGTGTTAGTCTGTGTGGTATAGATAACAAAGATGGGGAGTACCAGAAATTAACCCTGTATTACTGTGGCTGGCACTGGTTTGATGTGCATGTATTAGTCAGACACCTTCTGTAGTGTGGAGTCTGCCAGCAGTCCAGTTGCCAATCACTCCTGTGACATAGGAATATACACCTAGTTTACTGAGTTTAGCTGGAACACAGTATGGGTGATGGTGTCCTATGACCTGACAAGGCCATGATATGCAGTGTGAATCAACCCTACTGTCATCTACATCTGTACCGAGTACATCAATTACGTTGACCATGGTTCATGGCTGTACAGACCAGACTCAGCAGGGTAGTTGTGCACTATGTCCCATTATCAATGGTGTCTCCTCCGTTGTGCGGTGTGATAACTATTGCTGTGCACCATTCAGTGTGTACACAGCCTGACATGGAGCTATGATTGAACATGATGTGTATGTGGATAGCTGAATGTTCTTACATTTGTGTAGGATACACCCTGGGATGCTGACAGGTCCCATGAAAGCTGTATGTATGGCATTAGAGAGTGCAGCTTGTACCTGCATAGTCGTTAATACAGGAGCCCTGTAGTGTACATGGATATATTACTAAGTGTACCTGTTGGGGTGGGGGGGTGGGAGTGGGTTTAGGTTCTCCGAGACCCTATCTGGATGAACGGGTACTATTTCTGTAGGTGCAGTACTTCCCATGTCATAGTGCTGTGCAGCACAGCAGGTCTTATTGTTGCCATCATGATTAATGACACAGCTATAGAATGCCCTATGCTTGGCCACATAATATGTGGCTGATTAGATTTGCGTGGATGTATATGGTGTATCTGCATCTTACTGAGGCTGACCAGGGATCACCTACACTCATGTGTGTTCAGTCTTGCAACAGTTACTACCTTCTGTGGTACAGTTTAAAGCATGGTACAACCAGTTTGCCTACTTGTTTGTGTTGGGTTGATTCCCGGTTCTGTTTCAATGGCACAATCACTGCACATATGTGACTGCTTAAGGTTCATTTGTGTAGGATTCAGCATTTGCACATGCATTGTCCATCTGCATGGGTGCCATGGCACTCATCACTCTGCTCTTAGGAAACATAACATTGGCATTGGAGACTAACTATGTGTAGCATACTGTTAGCCCTGTTTGTGTGACTACTGTGATCTAAGTCAGTGGGGTCGATGGAATTCAATATGCATTAAGCACAGGTGTTGGTACATGAGGAGTCTTCCCAGTTCATGATGGAATAGTTCAGAGTAGCCAATATTATGGTTCTGTCTCAGGCCTAATCATCCCCATTACAGCACGGTATGACAGTTGGGAAGTCCGCAGCCTGGTGGGTGATCTGTCTCAAGGTGCATTTTGATTTCCACTGTGGCACAAAGGTAGTTGCTCAGCATAATGCATCTGATGTTATGCAAGTGCAATTAGCGTGGGGGTGTACATATCCTTCAGGAATATGGACACTCCTGCAGCCCGTGTGTTCCAATAAAAGATAATGGGCAAGAAGTGAGGTGTGTGTTATAACATGGTCATGCAGGTGTGCTCTCCAGAGTGTTGAAACATGTCTCAGCCACTGCACAGATATGTTCTCCATGTTAGGGATTGACATATGTTTATCCGTATAGTGTTTCTGACATGTATCATTGTGTAGTGAGACCCGCAGTTTATTGCTTGGCTGTCCCTGTAACAGCAGTGGACCCTCACCTGAACCATGCATGATGAAGGCACTATAGGGGAATCTTGAGCCCTAGTCAGTATCCAGATCCCTAGGGGTGACAGGTGCAGGCCTTGTCTGGCAAAGCATCATGGTCTGTCAACCATGTTATTCCAGGACGACAGATACCAGATACCCTGTGACATGCACCACTACACTAGACAATTGTGGAATACAATCCTTATGTCCCTGTACTGCAGTATCATTCTGGCCAATGGCAGAATGCTACCCAGGCCATGGGACATACTTGACTGGGCTACAAGAGCAGACAGTTCCTAGATGTGATTCCATGCAGTCCAGGCTACTGCATCACAGGTTCGGCACAACAACATGGAATATGCCAGAGCCATGTGTATAGTTCAAAAGGTGGTCCAAGTGTATGAGTATGTGGCTAATCATGGCAGACAGGCAGCTGACAGTATGTTTACCCTCGTATAGGTCAGTGTGTAACATAGTGCTAGAGTTTGCATTCACAAATGAGTACTGTTGGGCATGTTTCCAGTCATGTGTTCTGAGGTATGGCACAATTATGCAAACTATGTCATACAATTTGTGCATGTTGGTGTCTGTCTCTTCCTTCTTGGGGGGGGGGGTCACTTGTTTCGCCAGATACCTAGACCCATCTGTGAATGTGTGTGATTTCCAGTAGTGTGTGTGGGTGTCCTTACTGTGTTCTGGTAAGGGTTTGTGTTGGTTGTGCTGATGAGCTGCATGTGTTAACCTACACCTCATGTCTGTCCAGTCCAGTCATGGCTGTAGACTGGGCTGCCTTCCAGCTTACCCCTGTAGCTGCATCCCAAACAATGTGTGGGGCATGGTGTTAGGGGGGTCTGGCAGTGTACATGGCATGGAGATTACATTCCCCCAGGATGGCCACATATACAAAGCTGACATTAGGAAACACCAGTAACTGACTGGTGGACATGCCTGTATGAGCAGTCAGTACTACAAGTACCAAGTACTGTAATTAGTTTACGTATTGCCTATGAAGATGTTTTAGACAGTGATGCTGACATGTAAATATTTGTGTTATGGACTTGACAACACTGGCTATTATGGAAACATTGTAGCTACCTTTAGCAGCAGTCTTCCTCTGAGGAGCACATCACATCCTGTTAGTTGATGACAGATGATGCAAGTGTCTACAGGTCTGTTTCCTTCTGTGGGGTATATACTCACATATCCACCAGGACCATGAGCTCTGTTGGGCACAGACACCCACTCTCCAAACAGAGTAATGTATCAATTGGCTCTGATGCTACTATCAACATGATCAGGATATAATCAGACAGTGTGAGCCATCACCTATGATGCGGCTATTACACTTGGGCAGCTGTCTCCTACATCTTACACTCCTACTGTAGATGTTACACTGGAGTTAAAGAGGATATGCAACCTGTTTCATTACCAGTGCTGTGCACTACCTTACATACAGTATGTGCAGGTGGCTGTTAGGTTGGCAGTGACAGGTTGCGCTACACAAACCTGGTAGTTCAACCAGTGTGTCTGTACTCTCAATATGCACTCTGTGTACGTGTGCACATTGCCATTTGGCCCAGCCCTGTAACAAGGGTCACTACACATTTGCATAACATGTACACATGCACAGCTGTTATTGCTTGCAAATGATAGTAGAGAGGTGGATATTACATGTGTCATGTGCATGGATAGTTACCTGGCTCTTCCAGTTATCTTTGCTATCATGCTACTAACCTGTCAGATGAATACTAATGATATGTATCCTGTCATTGAGTATTGTGATTGCCAGTAGACATAACTACTGTTTGCATAACATAACAGAACTGCTATGTAGAATAGAATACAGATCTGCCTAGAATACTGTACATTACACAGTTATTAGCACAATTTCCCACAATGCACACCATATTTACACGGTAAGCCCACCTTTAACATGTTCATCTTACTTATACACCCATATATATGTCGACTGTTACAACATATCGACATATACTATTCCCTGTTATAGCACATACTTGTTGGACCAATCCTGATACTGACAGTGGCTGGAAGCAAATTGTTGGGTTCCAAGCCCATATCATCCCTTGTGGTGCATGTGGAGTGTGCCGTGTGACCTACAGCAGTACACACATAGAATACTACAAGCATTACTACTGCTCAACAATACATCGCTACAAGATAGCTATTTCCACTATATGCATTGATTACACTGTAATTCTTACAGTACAGGTACTACATACACAGACATACTACATGTTATACATACCATCTTAGTAATCAGAGGTGTTATTAACTAGTGTAATACTCGTTTCCGGTTTGTCTTTCAGTGTTTTGTACTGTCCTATGGGAGGGTACATATGGCTTGAATGTGTGACAAGGCAACCTTTTATAGTTACAGATCAGTAACATGTACTATCCTGATGACCAATTGGTGTTCCTAAGTAGCTAATTACATGCACATCAGCTGCTCTGCTACTGCCTTAGCCAATACCATGGCTACAGTGGAGTATAACTGAGTTCTCCACCTGGGCATTGTCCCTTTGCCTTACTTGTGAGGAAGAAAGCGTGGAAGTTTTGTTTGGAATCTATTGCAACAGCTATATGGAGACAAACAGTAATATATTGTGTGCAATGCCCAGAGGAGTTGGTCTAAATGTGAGTACTGCTGTTCTATTTCTGAACATTGCTACTTGTGCAGGGTTTGTCTGTACCTAATGCTTCTGCATATGTTTCAGTCTGGCCAGGTTGTTTTACCAGCTCATGGCTGCATAGCTATGCATATAATGTTAGGGGGTTTACAGTGTGCTTACCAGACATATTTAGTTTGGTGTTACTGTGTATCACACTGTGCTAATAACCAGTACTCGGTAAAACTTCCTGGTGTACGAATCTTTTAACCCTCTGAAACGGGATTAGTTCACACAAACCCTGTTACACCGGCAGCTGTTCAACTGTATAACGGCAACTATTTCACATAGGGCCATGTTAGTGTGTCTGTGTCTAGGTATGTTAAGGTTTCAGCAGATGTTGTACAGTAGTTGCATAATTGGTTATGGTATGGCAGTATGTATTGATGTAATTATTTCAGTTGTGGGGTAGATGTTGGTGGGTGTACATAGCACATGCAGATGTGTAGGAACCCCTTTTATACATCTATATGTGTGTGGGTGTTCTTTCCCTGTGTGAACACCTATCCCTTAGTGGACTAATACTATAGTAGTTGCAGGCTGATTCATTAAGGCACTATTAAATGCTTCCTGTATAGTATGCAGGTGCTGTTAGTCCTTTTTGGCAATACATCGGAATGTAATAAAGATTCGCAAAATGAAAGCTGTCTGTGTAATTCTGTCGTGGATATTTGCAGTCATTGCAGTTGTGTTGGTGACTGTGTCCATAGAACATATTTATAATAGTGTATTGGCATATACTCTTCATATGTTATGTTCATATAGTTTGGGGGGGGTGGAATGTGTGATTGCTATGGTCCATGTTATACTCAGATATGACCACTTCAGATACTGTCTACAGACATGTATGTATATATATATATATATATATATATATATATATATATATATATATATATATATATATATATATATATATATATATATATGTGTGTGTGTGTATGTGTGTGTGTGTATGTATGTAGATATATACATTATTGCATACGTTTAGCTGTACCTCCATAGATGTGTAGATGTTTTGAACCTATCTATATATCTACATATATATGTCGACCTGTATATATCGACATGTCTCTCTCACTCTCTCTCTCTCTCTCTATATATATATATATATATATATATATATATCTATATATGAGCATACACCTTTAATTGGGTACATGGCGGGTTGTCCTATTTCAACACATTCCTCCCTTTTGTGTTTTAACCTGCCTGCATACACAACTGGGATAGGTACATGCCAGGTAGTGTAGAGTTAGGTTACTCTGAGGATGGAGTACATGGTAGTGGGTTCTACTCCTGGATGGTGTTATTATTTTACCTCTCAGAGCAGGCACTGGTAGGGAAAGTGTGAATAATGCACATTTACATGGTTGTGAGCAGGTTTGCCTGTGGTCTGCGCGGCATTATGCAAAGGTCAAACGTGTAAAGCACTTCTCCGTTTACCATGCTTCAACACTGCTTACTGTTGCACAAACATGTGGAAGCCCGCTTACAACTGATTGAGTGCTTTAATCCACCTGCATCCAAAAGCCCGTATTCTGGCCCTCAAAATAACCTAACAGCCCTTACTGGTCTTGAACCCGGGTCCATGAACACCACAGTCATTGACTTTACCACTAAGGCATCTGAGATATGTATGAATGTGATGGTGTTTAGAATATACATTCTACTTCAGACATTCCTCACCACTGAAAACAAATGTGACAGTCAGTTGGTGTACATATGTCTGATAAATGTTAATGTTCATATGTTTGGGAAAGTAGGTGTTGCAATGTGACATGACAGGGTGCATTATGAATGATAAGGTTCTTGCTTTGTGTCCTTTTTATATTGTCCCCATACTCCATGTATGCCCCTCCAGTTCACTTATTGGACATCCGACTCATGCCCTCCTTGATGCATGATTGCATTACCCATCTTTACTCCCCCACCCCAATCTTCACATACACAACAACCACCCCTTCAATGATGAATTAGGTTAACATTAATTGTTATAATACCAGAGCCGCATGTGTTTTGTGTACACTCCAATTCCTTCGGAGTGCTTCTGTGTCACTAAGTGTTTTCATAGATGTTTATATATGATGGCTATTGATGTAACTGTATAATATATATAGATATGTATATATATATATATATATATATATATATATATATATATATATATATATATATGTGTGTGTGTGTGTGTGTGTGTGTGTGTGTGTGTGTGTGTGTGTGTGTGTGTGTGTGTGTGTGTGTGTGTGTGTGTGTGTGTGTGTGTGTGTGTGCAGACATCACTGACATATATATATATATATATATATATATATATATATATACACACATATATATATATATATATATATATATATATATATATATATATATATATAACGTATTCATTTGTTGCACTAATACATCTGTACACTGGAATGTGTTGGTTCACAAACTACAGTACATTACAATGTACTGTACATATGTACACAAACTCACTGTCCCATTTGTGATCATTACAGTGAAATGCATATGGCATAAGGTGCAGTCTCAAGACCATGTAACATGTGTACACCTTGGATGGCTTAGTGGTACGTCCCATGACTGTAGTGTGCATGGTCCAGGGTTTGACACCTGCAATGCTTTAAATATGTTTTTTTACTGCAGAATAAGGTTCATTTAAGTAGGTGTAAGCATGTTTAAAAGTGTTTGTGGGGCATTATAGCAGCAGTTAAACACAGTTAGACAAACTTTGTAACGTATAACCTGTGAGCACTAACATGGCCACATCCGCTAACTACTCCTGATATATACATGTCAGTGACGTAACATCTCACTTTGTGCTAACATAACATTACATTCTCTGTTGACTGTACTCTCCTGCCCACATGGGTTTATATGGGTGATTCACATGTTTATTATACAGACGATTACTACCTCTATATGCAAGCTGTGGTTAAGGCATACTTTTGCACATGATAAACATCCCTGCCTTTATCGGGATTGTGACCTCGAATGCACAGATACTATGCGGATGCTGTAACCATTACACTGCTGACATTAACATTGCTTCTGCCTATTTCCTATTTAGATGATTTCTATGTGTAAGCTAGGCTAAGCAAAGGGCGGGAGCCCCCAAACTCACTGAGCTTCACATACTCTTGAAATAACAACATATAACAAATGTATTGTGTGACAATACATTACATTCCTACCTACATTAGGCATAGCACCTCACTGACACACTTCAAGGGAAACTTTGTTGTGTGAATGGGTAACAGACTATACACCCCTGGGATAATGTGTCCCAGAACCATACAGCCAGGGGGTGGGGGAGCCTGTCCAGTTTGATAGCTGCTAGACTTGTTGGGGGAATTGAATGGTGTTGAATTGCCACATTAACATGCCCTCTTTAGATCACTAAGTGTCCCTATCACCCTCCACTAATCCAGTCTTCAACAGCTTCCAGCAACTCTGCCTGGAATTGCTTCATTGACTATGCTTAACAGAGGCTTAGTTACTTCATCAATGGTGCAGGGAAGGCCAACACACTGTTGCTATGCTTATACACGCCCTTGGGCAGATAGGTAGTAGGCTATCTGTGAACCTCTAATGTGCAGGCCATCACAGACATAATATGTGAATACACAGACCTTCAGATCACAATATACAGTGTGAACTCACCATGTAGTCAGGAAACAGTTGAGTACAGCAAGAACATACAGAATATTGCTACTTAGTCATTCCAAAAGCCTATCATGGAAGCTAGAAGACTTGTATAAATTTAAGGCTTTCTATTGCTTACCAGTAGGTTACCTACATGGGGGGATGTAAAACAAGCATAGATGGGAAACATACATGCAATGATACCATACCAGCCTATGTGTCAGCCTTACATTTTGGAATACTGGCCAAGGCTATTGGCGCCCCCATGGTGCCTTATTTAGGAGAGTCTCGAAGGTGAATACCAGCTCCGTAAACAACACAATAGCAGATTCAATGAGGATTATGCTACTCAACTCCAGGAGTTGTGATCACAACATGCATGCACTCACAGCACTCCTCAGGATGGACATCTACATCTGTGCATTAACTGAAATCTGTCTTAAGGCTCCTGAGAGCACACCAGCACTACCAGACTACAACCCATACCACACATTTAGAGCCACAGAACATGGACTGACAGACATGGAGGGGCTGTATCCATATTCATCAGGATTACCTACACCTCCAGGTTAGTGGGGCAGCATGATACCTCTGTGATCATCCCTGTGCAGCTAATATCAGCCACAACTGCAATGTGGAATGTGGTCTGCTATAGATCACCCTCCATGACCCAGGACCTCCACTCCACCTACCTGGAGACAGTGGAGAACACGACAGTCCTAACGCACACCCTGGCATTGGTTGATGTCAACTACCATACCATTAACTGGGAAACATACTCTGGTACTCACTTCCAGGACAAGCGCTTCCTGGAATGTATCACCTCATATGCCCTGTATCAGGTGGTAACCTCCCTAACGTGGGGTGGAAACTACTAGATGTGGTCTTCACCAACATGGGCAACAGGTGCACCACAGCGGAGGTTAACCAGTCACTGGTTAGATCTGACCATGAACTATTCACTGTTTCCACACCCTAGCATCTCCCCCACCCACAGATACCACAGTGTATACCTTTCCCACAGCTAAATTTACACTACTAGTGACAGGAGTGGGGGGGTTTCACAGCCCCCATGCTAAGGGGAAACACTGCTCAAGATACAGACAGATTTACAAATGCAGTCTATAAGCACCTACACAGATGTATGGATCATGCCATCACTGGTAAAGCAAGACCTCTGCAATAAACAGGCTATACTACAGAAGTAGGACAGTATTCCAGACACACAGCAAATCCCACAAAGGGCAGACATCTGTGACCACTATTAGTATGATACGTAGGTCCCTCATGGCATCATCCAAGGCTAACATCAGCAGGAGAATATGCAAGGATTCGAAAGATAACCACAAAGCCTTCTTTGGCTATGTCAAGGATCTATGTGGTGACACACAGATTTGCACTGTGCCGGTGAAATATAGCAGAAAATATGCTGACCCTACTGATATCGCCAACATCCTTGCAGATATATTCGGTGCATACTTCACCCCCTAAAGAGCCCACAACACTAGCCGAAAGGTACAGTATCCCAACCATCAGAGACACACAGGTGGAAATGGCCCTCTCTAACAGCAGACCACAGCATCAATGGAGGCAGATGTTGACCCTGACTGCAACTTGCAAACTGCATAAGACAACCTGCCCCCCACCTAGTTAAGCATTCCTACCTCAGCCTCTCCACAGGTTACAAGCCCATACAATGGCATGTGGCAACGGTTATTCCACTCCATCAAGGTGAAATCACAACTGACCATAGTAACTACCACCCCATAAGCCTGACTAGCCTGGTCTGCAATGGTATGGTTCGCATCCTCATGGCATTCATTGACAATGACATTGGTATCCTTCGAACACGTGACCCAACCCAGGTCAGCTTGGTTGAGTGCAGTTCATGCCTACTGAACCTGTTTGATGTCTTACATACACTCACCAAGACGTTAGATGATGGGGGAGGTGGTTCACACATACTATCTGGACCTCACCAAGGCTTTTGACATCATGCCCCACTCAGGTATTATTGATAAACATACCAACCTGTACATTCACCCATACATCACATGTTGGGTTGCCAACGGGCTTACACACAGAACCCACATGGTATGACTAGCAGTCTCCAGGTCCAACTCTTGAACAGTTACAACTGGTGTCCCACAGGACTCAGCTCTGGGAGCCCTACTGTTTGGCATATACATCTCAGATGTACAGGCAAATGCAGGTGGACTATGGCAGACCATGTTTGTCATTGACTGCAAACTGGGAGCCATGATTGATAGCCCAGCTGACACGGACATCCCTCAAGGGGCCACACAGAGAACATCACAGGGTGCCAATGACACGGCCACCAGCCAAGTGCCACTAACTGCATGGCCATTCCATTGTGGAATTGGCACCCACATATTAACACATGAGTGGCAGCCACTTTAATACAGATAAGGTAATGGGGTATCTGGGGACTAAGGTAGATAGTGATCTCCCCTGTGACAATCATATCTTTACAGTAGTTAGGACATCCTTCTATGTAGGCCATCTGACTACTACAGGATTCCCATCTAGACATACTGGGGTTATAGTGCCCCTTTACTCATCACTCATCAGTCCCATCATAGGGTATAATAACTCATGTGGGATGTACCTCAGAGGATATGTCCAACAGCTGGTGGGGTCCACAAATGTACCTCACCAAGGGGAATACTGGCCTCCAACATATGGCTTATGCAGCCGGACTGAATAAACTCCTGCTTTACTCAGTGGCATCTCATTTACCCAGAGATGATCTCTGCTGGCCAACACAGCCATGTCGAACTCAAGCTTGATGGATATGATCCACCTATGGGAATCCATGTCACAGTGAACCACACACTGTAGTGAGCTGACCTTGACACAACAATAACCGGAAGATGCTGGAGGGACAGCTTCCTCTCACAGGCACTCCCCATACTTTGGAACAACATCCCTAACTACATTATACAGAGCCCCTCACTAGCACTCTGCAAGAGAAACCTTGAAGGGTGGATGGGGAACAGTAGATGCATCCCAGGGATCCCACCATTGGCTCTGCTCCACAGAGGGACGGTTAATGAATCAATGGGGTGGCAAAAGCTGACACATTTTGTCTGGCCTTATGAATGGCCTCTGGCAGTTGGCCAAGTACCTACCTATGAATCTATACATATATTAATCTACTGTTCAGGTGTTGACTTATCTTGTGCCAATGGCTGTTGTGTGTGCAATAGTTGAGGGCTGCCTATGTTGGATGCACACAGTAGACTGCCTATACATGACAATTTACAGATAGTCTTGTGTGTGTGCCATCCATTTTTACTGTGTGTGCAGGTGGAGAAAGGTGTCAGTCCCTAGATGTCTACACTGTCAGTGTGTGTGCTATATGTTCCCTCTTTGCCAAGGCATGGGCATACTGGGCATGCCTCCATCTGCCTACTGGGGCTGGCTCAGGGTGTTCATGGTCTGAGTACCCCTGTGCCTGTGGGGCCCTTGGCAATGGTGGTGGGCTATGAGGGCCTTCACCATTCTGTCCCTGCTGCAGCTGTTTCCGCAGGACCATATTGTGTAGCATGGTACACACTATGATGATGTGGGCACATGTGCCTGGGGAGTACTGCAAGGCTCCACCAGATATGTCCAAGCAATGGAACCATGATTTCAGCATCCCAAGCGCATGCTCTATGATGATGATTCTGGTTTGTGCGTGTGCCTCATTATGGCATTCCTGCATGAGTGTGTGTGCATTTCTGATGGGAGTCATCATCCACGGTTCCAGTGCATAGCCAGCAACCCATACCATGTGCCCATTTGGGATGTCCCCCCTGGCAAATAACCAATACAGCTATGAGGCATGCCAGATGTGGGAGTCGTGATAGCTTCCAGGGCTGCCAACACACACATCCATGATAATGCCCTGGGCATTGCACACAACCTGGCAGTTGATGGATGGGTATCCCTTGTGGTTTATGTAGCGCCTACCCTGCTCACCGGGTGGTGACTTGATGTGTATGTGCATGCAGTCTATTGCACCCAGTACCTCTGGGTATTCTGCCACAATGTGGAAAAGACGCATATTGCTGGCCAACTCCTCCTGTGTTCGGGGGAAGTATATGTGCTCATTGGCATGTGGTAACATGGCATCCAGGAACTGATGTAGTATCCTGGATGCTGATGCCTGTGAGATCCCCATGATATCCCCAGTTGGTCTTTGAAAGGTACCTGTAGCTACTATTCTCAGGTTTACACATACCTTCATATCCACTGGGATGGGTTACCCTCTGTTTGTTCTAGCTCTGAGGCGTGGCTGGCACAGCTCCACAAGTTGCTGTAGGGTGTCCCTGTAATGCTCTACTATCTCCAGATCATGTAGCCCTTGGTAGGTTACCCTGGGTCTGAACACTCTCCTCCTCCTCTGGTGCCTGCGGTGGTTGTGTGCATCATCCTCCACACCACCTTCAGTCTCCAACACATGCTGGTGGATCAAAGCTATGGCAGCCCCCAACATGCACATATTAAAAGTTTCCTGTCTGTATATACCACTGGTGAAGAGTGTATGGGAACACAGAAGTGTGTGTGAGGTGCTTTCACACTTTATAGTATTGTGCTATGGATGCTGCTGATGTAAGTGGGTGTGTATGAACTATTCCAGCTGCTGCATGTCTTAATTATGGGTTTTGCAATGAGTACTGCAAGTGTGGGGCCTTTACTGTGGAGATCTGCTTGCCTGCCTTGAGTAATCTGTTGCCCTTTAATTCCCTTTTAGACCTGGATCCGCTCCCATTATCAGGCATGCATCCACCTGCCATCTTTCTTGTTTTGTACTTTCCCTACCCAGTCATGGTGAAATGTGCCTTGTAGCTGATATACTGCATATGGCATTTGTTCTGCTTTGACACTTTGCTGTTTTCTTTGCAGTACAGCCCCTCCCCTTCCCTGTTGTGCAGGTAGCTGCTTGCAGCCTTGTTAGCTGTTGTCAATGGCCCACTGTAGGCTCCTAGGTGTTAATTAGTCATTTGTACTCCAATTTCACTCCTGCAGCATTTCCTTATTACTTTCCTATATCCTTCCTGTTTCAGCTGCAGTGCATGATGAGCATACCCATTTACCGGGTTTACGGGTGTTTTCATCTCTGTTCACAAGAATACTCGGTTATCTTGTGTACTCTCAGCTAAGCATAGCTATGGGCAATTCGACACACCCCTAGCCTGCAGCTTTGCCTAGCTAGGGG
>NC_056726.1:1944030127-1944120127 GCF_019279795.1 Protopterus annectens
CAAGTGTTCTTAAGTGCAATCTCGGAGTTGTTATATTTAAGTAGCAGACGGTGTGAGGGTCACAGCCCCCCACATGGGGGGGGTGCAGGGGGCTTGCCCCCTTGTGTATAGTTGAAGGGTAATATTTTTCTATTATGCTGGAATATAGTAAGTGTTGGTATCCGGTGTGTTTTCAGGATTTTGAGTTTTCAGGATTTTAACAATGGGAGAATATTGTTTAGAATAAAGGTAGGATGGTCTGTGATAAGTAGTTTAAAAGAGGGAGCTAAGAGAAGTATTTTAGGGAAAGTAGTGAGTGTATAGGAAATGGATAGGCTGGACAAGGTGATTATAAGATAATGGAGATGAGGTAGGTAGGGTGTGGTTCATGGGATGGGTTGTAGGAAATTATTGTGGGTGGGATGGTGTTGTGTTTAATTGGATAATGGGAGAGTGTATGTGGTTATTAGAGTATAAGTTCAGAGGTTCTGCGGAAGTGTGGAAATTGGGGGCAGGGTAGGGGAGCAGAGAGCTGAGGAGAAGGAAATAGCTAGCAAAAACAAACAGTGGGATAAGGAGCTAACTCAGGTAAGGAGACACAGGGGCAAGGCACTGGTGCACTTATATCACTTATAGCAAAGGCCTAAGACCTGTACTGGGATTAGAAATAGGACAGACACAGCAGTAGTGAGCAGAGAACAAAGCTAGCACACTGCAGCAGGACAGGAGTAGAGGGAATACAGACATTTTTTAAAAAAGGTGCCAAAAGAAGAACAAACCCACTTAGTGGAACTCCAGTATAAGCAAACTATACAATAAGAGGAAAAAATTCTTAGCAAACCTTCTACCCCATCAGCTAGAGAAGATGTCAAAATAATCAGCAAAGAACTTTGAAACAAAATCAAATCCTCCAAGGGCAAGTATCCTTGAACATATCACTAAGGCATTAAACTCTGGTAAATCAGTTCACTCAGTATACCTGTACCTGCCCAAAGCCTTTGATACCATTCTGCACTCAAGCATCATTGATAATCTAATACAGTTAAGTGCTAGCAGCCATATTACTGCTGGAGAGCAAACTAGCTCATCGATAGAACCCAGTCTGTTAGTGTTGCTGACAAAGTCTCATCTAGAAGATTATTTACTAGCAGTGCCCCAGGCATCAGTCCTGCGGCCACTTCTATTTGATATACATTTCTCTGATGTTAAAACAGAAACCAGTGCACTGTGACTGATGAAGTTTGCCAATGACTGCAATCTCAGAGCTGTGATAAATACCCCAGATGACCAATGTGTACTCCAGAAGGGTTTAATTCATGCTAATAAATGCTGCTTGCACCATGGCCTTAAAATGTATGCCAAAGATTTAGCATTGTGTCCTTTGGTATACTTGGGCACTCCTATTCCTAACACATAGACAACAACCCCTGAAAAATCAACTCAGTCATAAGGGACACAGGCACCTTCATTGACAGTGAACAAACCTTTGACCACCATGTGACCACTGTTGTTAGGAAATCATTTTATACAGACAGACCAATCACAAAGGGCACATCTTCTACATCCAAGGAAGTCATTTTCTCTATCTATTTCGCCCTTATCAGGACAACAATAAAAATAATGCCATCTTTGGTATGTACTTGGCTAGGCATATGATCCAGATCAAGAGTATTCAAATGACAGCTTTGAAGGCCGAAGTGGAGAAGGGTTCCATGTGAACAGCAGTTGAACATAGGTCAGTCAGTCCTGAGAGATAGGTAAGCACCATTCTGAAGGGTCGGGTAATGGCCTCCGTTGCCCTTGGCCGATCGAAAGGGAGTCAGGTTCAGATCCTCGAATCCAGAGTGGTGAGATGGGCACCTCGCAGCATCCAATGCAATGATGAAAACAATCCTGGAAAAGCTGGTGGGGGCCCCTGGGAGAGTTCACCTTTCTTTGTAAAGGGCAGGACACCCTGGAATCGGTTCATCCCAAGAAAGGGGTCCACACCCTGGAAAGCATTGTAGTTCCGGCAGCGTCAGGTGAGCTCTCGCCAAGCCTTGAAAATCTGGGGGACAAGGTGTAAGTCTTGCACCAGGCCGTACCCATAGCCACAGCAGGTCCCCAAGGTGAACAGCCTCTGGCATTAGAACAATGTAGGTACGGGAAGGTGGCAAGCCAGAGCCATACCTTCAGGATAAGGACTGGGTCTAAGGGCTGGGTCGATTGGGTCCAGGCGTGAAGCAGGGCTGGATGTTCTCCACGGCTGGATGAAGTGTCACCTCCTCACCGCACCCCTCCCACAGGGGGGGGTGGCAGCGACACTGGACATGCACCAGGCCCTTCCTGTGGATCACCCTGGCTGTGCAGAGCACCAGTCCCATCCGGCATCCCACATCATTCAGCAGCTAGCAGCTGACTTAGAACTGGTGTGGACTGGGAGAATCCAACTGTTTACTTAAAACAAAGCATTGTGAAGGCCTGAAACAGGTGTTGATCAGATGTGATTTCTGCCCAGTTCACTGAATGAAGAGACCACAGCATTTTCAAACCCAAAACAATCAAGGACATGTCCTCCTTGAGTGACCCTGACTGCTTCAAAGTGCTCTCACTCTTTTACATTTCTTAATGTCTATTGAGAGGAGATATCAGCCTTGCCTATACAGCCTCAAAAGATCCAGTCCTATATAATCTACTATACATCCACAAAACTAATACCATCTAAACACCCACTCAAGAGACCTAAGCTACCACATAAACATAAACAGAACCTGTTGGTGGGATAAATATCTTACCCAGAGAATACCTCTTTAATGGTATAGACTCCCTTAGGCAAAAAGCATAGTAGCTCCATGACCCTTGTAAATCATAACCTGTGTGATTGGATGGGCAATCATAAGTACCCCCCCCCCATATGACCCTTGCAGCTCTTGTGGAAAAGGGTCAAAACAAAGTCAAGATCTGGCATTAATTCATGTCTAAATGGTGGGCTCACTGACTAGGTTACAAATGGCCATCTGCCATACCAGCCTAGTATTAACTTATGAGAAGTAGATGACTGTGAGAGGTATTAGAAATCATTTTTCTTAGAAAAGGTGGCACACAATTTGAACAACTTTCCTGAAGAGGTAACCGAATCAATATAATGGCAAAATTCAAGAGGGTTTTGGACATATATAAAGCTCTTCTTATGAGACTTGAGGAAAATAAGGTGTTGGTTAAGTAAGACCAGTAGTTAATGCAGTAGGTGGGTCATTAGAAAGGTGAGTAAAGTGATTCATATATGTAGCTCAATTAGGCATTTATGATAGATTGAAAAAAAGTATTATAGTCTAATGGTTCAGATTATTGCTTACTGATTTTCGTGGATGCTTTTGTTCAATGTTTTATGTATGACTTTGTGACTGAATCTGTACTGTGCTTTGACTTTAGAAAAAGCACAACAGAGGTTTGACTTATTTTTAGCATTGTGAGCCATATATGAGTTTCTTAAAGACTAACTCACAAAATGACATTATAGTGCAATAAATTAAGGCTCTGTACCAAATACTGGAAACACAAGCTTGTACATTTGATGGTATTTAATATTTTTGTCTTGTATTTTTAAGGCATCCATTTCTTCATGCTAGGTTGTCACTGTGACAGCTCCGACTTTTATCACCTGTATAAAACAAGCTTTTTTCTTCCTGAAAGCTTTATTTGTTTAGTCAAGACTGAATCATTTCTGGATCAACTCAGAAAAGTATATGACAGCTATTAAATGTGAGTTCATGAAAAGGGCACATTTACAGTTAAGATTCATATTTCCTTACAAAATATTCATTAGTATGCAGGATATCAGATGTTTATCCTATGTCAATAGGATACTATGCCGTATCATCACAAATAAAGTGGTTTCTTTTTTTTTTTATACAAGTTACCCTGGCATCATTCACTACATCTCATCTCAAACAGCATGCCTTGTGGCCGTGTATATATAATCTTATCTCCACAAGCTGTCTTGTGGTAATATAATTTTCAAACTTATTTTTATTTACTGTGATAAAAAAAAAAAAAAAAGTCATTGCTCATCTCGCATTGTATATACTGCAGATATATGTCAAGATTTAGAAACATGAGACATTCTGTAGTGTAAGACCGGTACAGTAAGGTATCAGATGCACACATTTCATAAGGAAGTGAGGTTACAATGACAGCAAACTGTAACCAGACTCAGTCATGCAGTGAGGCCAAGAAGTACAGTGATGTGGAACAAGGACCTGTGTAAGTGGTAATTAAATGGGAAGGGAAAATTCCCATACGGTAAGGCATAATCTGAAAGGCATATTTGTGAATACGTCACAGTGCATTTCACCACCATGCACCACTATGCAGAACAGGCAATGGTGAATCTATAACATGAAAAAGAATTAGACTGGAAACACAAAATGGATATGCACACCACAAAGTACACAGCCAAGAAAGCCAAAATAACTTAATACAGCATGTCAGGGAGACCAGGAATGTGCAATGAATTGTATAATTTAATGAGTTCACTGTAAAACAGATGACTAACATCACAAAACACATTTTCATAATACAATACAATACACACAAATAAAATAAACCAACGAACTCCACCAAAAGAACCAGTTCGTATAGAGTGGCAAGGTGAAAAAGAACTATGCAAATAGATAGTACCAATGATGTAAATCCAGTCAAAATAGCGTACAACACACTTTAATACACGCTTTCATCATACGACTTCATCAGAAAATACTCAAAACCCATTTCAACTTATTTAAATATACAATCAATTAACACATGATCAAATAACATAATTACACAATTAATTAATAATCAACTTTGTTAAAAACTGCTTACTAAAATCCACTAAAACAGTGCTTAAATATTAAATAAATGAAGTATATTTTGTTCTTTATTTATACCTAACTTTCTATATTTTAAAAAACATTTTACATTTATTGTTTCATTTAACCCAGGAAATTTATCTGAGTTTAACCTGACCTGCCATAATGTTTCCCTTTGTTCCAAAAAATTCTTGAAATCACCAGCTCTACAGTCAGGTTCACATATTTCAAGCACTGAAAATACAAATTTTTTAAAAAATTCACAATTAATAGAATGTTTGTATAAGGCATTTTTGTCATCTTTACATTTTATGCTGTACAAATGTTCTTTAATGCGGGTACCCAAATTACGTGTAGTCATTCCTACATAAAAAGCTGGGCATGCTGTACACATGCCAACATATACTACCCCACATGCATTACAGTCTACATAGCCTGGAACTTCAAAAATTCTGTCACTGTTCGCTATAGAAATGCTAGTACCTACAGAGATAAACCTACAGATTTTGCAATTCTGACAACAAAACATGCCTTTTTTGTTATTTTTAATACCTTTCCTAAAGTCAGTATTATGATATTCTAACATATTTTTAATATTATGAGAGTTCCTAAAAACAAAGTGTGGTCTACTACCTAACACCTTTGAAACATCATAATTTCCTTGAATGATTCTCCAATTTTTTGTTAAAATTGATGCAATTAAATTCATTTCACCACTCATTTCCAAGGAACACATAACTTCCTTTTCAGGGCTCTTAGCTTTACACATTTTTATTCTACTATGATTTGAAGGTTCATTTAATATTGCTGGAAATAAAGATTCATGTTTCTCAAAGATTTCATTTCCATTATTTATTAAAACATTAATATCATAACCTCTATCAATAAATAGAGATGTTATAAAATGAAATTCTTCAACTAAATTTTTTCTTTTACTGGTCATCCGGCTGGCTCTTATATATTGGCCTCTTGGGATATTTTTGATAATATGTTTAGGATGATTACTTTTATAATGCAGGTAACCATTAGTAAACGTCTTTTTTCTGTATATTTTACTATGGAACCTATTATCATTAAGATCCCACCATAAACACACATCTAAAAAGTTCACACTTAATCCTATATCACCAATGGTGAACTTTAAAAAATCAGAACAACTGTTAACCTGCATTGTGAAATCTTTTACCACCATTTCATTCCCTTCTATAATGAAAATTAAATCATCAATAAACCTTTTATAAAAGACAATATTGAATTTCTCTTCCATAATAGACAAAATGTCCATTTCCCACCATGCCATAACTATATTGGCAAATGACGGGGCAGCTGGTGACCCCATAGCAATGCCCTTTCTTTGCCTATAATGCTGTTTGCCAAAAATGAAATAGTTGTTTTCCAACACAATTTCTAAAAAACCACAAATGGTGGAAATTATATCATTTGAAAATAAATTATTCCTAGTTAGATAAATACGTACCGCTTCAATACCTTTATAATGTGGGATACACGTATATAGTGATGCAACATCCAAAGTAAAAATAATATGTTTTCTGGGATCAAAAACATTTTCTTTGGCAAAATTACTAACTCTTTCCAAAAAATGCCAGGAGTCTTTGATATAAGATGAAGTTTCCTGTAAAATAGGTCCTAATACAGCATCTATAATTAATGAAATACCTTCCGTACTGGAGTGGGGACTTGACACCACTGGTCTAAAAGGGGAGTTTTTGGAATCCTTATGGATTTTCGGGATTCCAAAAATTACCCCTATTTTAGGATGTTGTACGGAACAAAAATTGTACAATTCTACATTAATATAACCAGACATCAAAGCTTCATATAACTGTGATTCAATGAATCTAAATTTTTTATGAATATCAAACAACTTTACTTTCTCATATTCCTCTTGATTGTCTAAAATTTCCACCATACTATTATTGTATGCTTGTTGTTCCATAATTACTACATTAGACCCTTTGTCACTTTTCATAAAACGCAGGGTACTTCTCAAAGCTATTAGATGTTCCAAAGCCTTTCTTTCTTCTCCACTTAAATTGTCATTATTTTTCTTAGTACTTTTTAATACCTTTTTTATGTCCTCAATACATATTTTTTCAAAAACTTCCATAGTGTGCTGTAATCTAGGAACAAAACTTGATGGTTTTATTAAAGCTTTCTTAGATTGAGGTATATCATGCATCAAATATGCTAAATTCAAATTTCTGACAAATTTCTTAATATCAACAACTGTACTGCTATAATTAGCTTTATAGTATGGAACAAAATTAAAACCATATTTTAATAAATTTAATTCATCACCAGAAAAAACATGTTCCGTTAAATTAATGATGTTAAAACAGTCAATGTCACCCATCATGCTTCGTCCCCCGACGAATTTGACCCCAAAAAAGTACGACTTCGTGTAAGAACTGTCGACTTAATACCTTGATTCCTTTTTGCCATTAAAGCCTCATTCACTGTTTTTTGTTTAACACTTTGTTGCCCCCTAGCCGGTGAAGGCCTATTTCGACCTACCCTTTGTGGCTTACTACTATCCTCACAATTGATATTACTTAAGCTGCTACCGTTAGACATGTTAACTTTTACTGCATTATCAGTAGTGTTAACAGTTCCACCATCATTACCCTTATTGATGTTTAAAGAATTCCCACCGTCTGCTAAGTTAATAGCGCCAACAACCTCACTAAAAGAGCGCTGATTAACATTGCCATCCATAACTATAGTATTACCATTCTTCCTCTCAGAGAAATTATTCCCCCTATTGTTAGGTGCAAAATTATTATAGGCAGCATTATTCTTATAAACATTAATGTCACGTAGTAATTTAGAGTGCTTTCTATTAAACACTTCTGTAGCATGTACATTTACTTCACGTGATAAAACATTGAACAACATTTCAAAATTCTCACTAGTTAATTTACTTTTTATATTATTTTCAATAGTGTTAATTTCCGTTCTCAGTAAGTCCATTTTCTGCTTGTTGTTATCACTTAACAGTTTCAAGAAATTCAGTCCGGCTTCGTTAAAAAATGTCACCAAAGTCTTAAACATGGGATTCCCCAAATTAACCCCACTGGGGCATTTGAAGAACCGTAACCCTTTCGGGACAATACCAAGTTCCAAGCACTTCATAAAGTAACAGTTTTCAAGTTGTAATGATTTATACCTTTTTAACAGTCTCAGTAACTGTTCCCGTTGTGCTGAAACCGACCCAAAACTGTTAACCCCTGTTTCACGACTGAAACCCTGGAATGGATTGTCACTTCCATACAACAACTGTTCACAGCACCTTTCTGCTGTGTTACGGACGGGAAATTGCAGACCTTTCCTTCTTGCTCCTCGCCCGTTACCTTCCATTGTGGGACTTCCCAGATCAACCACCGTCTCGTCTTCCTGGAATGATGTCATCGGACTCGACGTCCTCTCGGCACTGCCATGTTCATTAGACTTAGTGATGAGAATCTTTAACGAAGCCTGGATATCCAGCAATGTAGTTAGCAAAACAGCGTTAACATTTTCACCCATAGCCGATGGCGTCGGGTGTATGGACAAATTCAATAGAGATTCCTCAACTGCTTCCGCCATGCCACACCAATACAGTAACAAATAAAATAAACCAACGAACTCCACCAAAAGAACCAGTTCGTATAGAGTGGCAAGGTGAAAAAGAACTATGCAAATAGATAGTACCAATGATGTAAATCCAGTCAAAATAGCGTACAACACACTTTAATACACGCTTTCATCATACGACTTCATCAGAAAATACTCAAAACCCATTTCAACTTATTTAAATATACAATCAATTAACACATGATCAAATAACATAATTACACAATTAATTAATAATCAACTTTGTTAAAAACTGCTTACTAAAATCCACTAAAACAGTGCTTAAATATTAAATAAATGAAGTATATTTTGTTCTTTATTTATACCTAACTTTCTATATTTTAAAAAACATTTTACATTTATTGTTTCATTTAACCCAGGAAATTTATCTGAGTTTAACCTGACCTGCCATAATGTTTCCCTTTGTTCCAAAAAATTCTTGAAATCACCAGCTCTACAGTCAGGTTCACATATTTCAAGCACTGAAAATACAAATTTTTTAAAAAATTCACAATTAATAGAATGTTTGTATAAGGCATTTTTGTCATCTTTACATTTTATGCTGTACAATACACACAAAGGCATATCTAGGGTGGAGTGGACAGAACAGCTCCCCTGGTACAAGGTGTTAGGGGGCATGACTGTCAGATACCGATAGGTTGTTAGCAGAGTACTGGCATTCATTTCTGAACTAGCATTTCCGAATGCTGGTAAGGAAATTAATGCTGATACTATTATACTTCTTTAGTGATAAGGACTGAAGTGTTTGCTTGGTGTACTGAGTGCCAAATCTATGACAAACACAAAGGGACGGTTCTGCATGTTAGGATGCACATCAGACTGGGCAGAACTATCAGCATCTGGGCATGGATAATGTTATGCCCAAAGGTTCATGAACTTAAGGAGCAGATTTGTAAAAGCATCTTGTGCCATATGTTCAGTTCTCTACTGTGGATTACAGTGATCCATCAGAGCACACATTCCTACTTCCATGTTCCTGAATGCTGCACAAGTATACCTGGTACCATTTAGGGAACCGGGTACTTCTGTGTGCGGGATGTCCAACAGCACTGTGTAGTCTGACAGTAATACACAGTGCACTGAAGTATGGAAACTTAGCTTTGGTAAGGCTGTCTAACCAGGTAATTACAGACTGCTACTCAGTAAGACACATTCTACATAGGCATACTGCCTTTCGTCTGTGTGTTGTGGTCAAAAATCCTGACTGACTGTGATTCATAAAGAATTTATAGTCAGTTCTAATGACAGCAGACCAGGGTTCATTTGGCGGGGTCTATATTATAACATCGAAGTTCTTAAACATCGAATGTTATAATATCGAACCCCAAACACCGAAATCTGAAAACAAACAGAATAACAAATTTTTTCCAGGGAAAAAAAAATCGCTATTCCGAGAAACATACACACAACACAAACACACACAAAAAACAGCAATCCACACACATACACTTAAGATCCTATGCCTAAACCTAAACTAAACTTTACATACGCTACTAGCTATCCACTTACCTTAACCCAACCCTAACCCTAAGTCCATCACTATCGCACACTCACCTCACCCGCACCCTAACCCTAACTCACCTAACCCACCCCTAACCCTAACCTACACAAAACCGCACCCTTACCTGACCCGTGCCCTAACCCTAACTCACCTAACTCGCCCCTAACCCTAACCTACACACAATCGCACACTTACCTGACCCGCGCCCTAACCCTAACTCACCTAACCCGCACCCTAACCCTAACCTACACACAATCGCACACTTACCTGAACCCGACCCGTAACGTTCCAACATATCGAACGCTGAAAACAATGAAGCCACAGCAATGGCTCACCGAATTCTTTCCCTGGGAAAGAATTAGGTGTCCTGCACCTTCGCTGTTTTCAGAGTTCGACATTACGGGTTTGATATTATAACATTCGATGTTTATAAAATTCATTGTTATAATATAGACCCCATTTTGGTGCTGTATGAGTTCCCTTTGGTGGGAGTTCACCAGTATCACTGTCTGAGGATGGGTCATATTTATGTGAGATAGCACATTTGCATGCACTGTAGGGGACTTTATTGCCAAGCAAGGATTTTCCTGCCGTGCAAAGGAGGTGCTACTTTTATAATGGTATGTTGAACAGCCCTGATGAATGACATATTAGCAGAGAAGGGAAATCATTGCACTGGCAATAGAAAAATCATAGTGTAGATTGCCACTGCAGACCAGCAGGTACTCAGATAATGCTTGTTTTGGGAATGTCTTATAGTCAGCTAAGTCAGCTAATGGCTACAGAGGGACTGGCAAAAGGGTGCACTAGTGGTGCAGAATGGAGCATGACCACATTCTGTCTCTTGCTGCATTGTGCAAGGTGTTTTGTGAAACTCATATAATTTTGTGCACCAGTTTATGGTGCACAAGCCCTACTGTACACCACATAATGTTTATCAATGCAGATTTAACACAAGAGTGTATGGCAAGAAACAGATGTCTTTTGTGGTCATTCTGTCTGTAGATCTATGAATATCATATGACCATATGGGTCTACTTCAAATAAACAAAATACCACTTACCTGAAAAAGACATCATCGAGATGATATCTTTGAATCCTTAGTTTAATGAACGATCATATGGATGAAACTTTTCCCACAGTAAGTATCCAGTTGGCCATTATGGGGAAATTTGCCCTTTTTACCACTGTAGTGTGATTCCGGAGTTGGCATATTTAGTTGGGGGGTGTGGGGGGCACGGACCCCAGTTTGGGAGGGGTGTGGGGCATTGCCCACCACCTGGGTGGGCTGGAGAGAGAGAGAGAGCTGTGTACTTTTTCATTACATGTTGGTCATCTGGATACTTACCATGGGAAAAGTTTCAGCAACATGAGGGTTCATTAAAGTAAGGTTTCAGAGATTTCATCTCAGCATTGTCATTTTCAGGTAAGTGGTATTTCTTTCATTTGAAGTAGACCTGACCATATACCTTGCCATTTTCCATGTGCAAAATGAACCATCCTAGGGATTCATGAAGCTTGCACCAGGTGCAGGCATAGCATAGGCGGTATATTGCCAAATATGGCTGCCGAGCGATTCAGGTACGATACAATTCCACGTGCACTACCAGTGTACGCCAGATCTGCGCAGCCCTTGGCTCAGGTATGCTAATCACCCCATGCGCAGTACTGCACCATGCAAATGAAGGTACATAGCACTTCATTAAGTGGTGCAGGCATAGCGTAAGACCACAGAAATGTAAACCAAAAAAAAACGGTTTACATTTTTCCAAACAGAACATCGGAGCTATGGAAGTGGACCAGACTCGTGTATTACAAAGTTAACATATGCCAATGGCTAAATATACAGCCAATGGCATAAGAAAAGATGCACAACACCTAAAAAACAACATTTAATGTCATGTCCACAGTAACTCAAAGTACAACCGCAGGGCATGTGTTCGCAAATGGGAACACAAGGAAAATATATACAAATGTCATAAAATCGCAATGTAATACAAATCATGATTTCACCATAATACTCAATGGCATGCGTGGTACACCACAACCAAGCTGCAAGGGTTGTTAAGGGTCTGTGACAGTGTTCGGCGCGGTAACTATGAATTAGTAGTCAATGCTATGCAAATGTGGCAAGTAATAGTGAATCGCAAATGTCCCGCCGGACTAAGGATGTACCATACGATGCAGCACTACAACACCGAGGAGTGGTTTGGAGGTATACATGACATCAGCAGTGGGGTGTGCCACCATAGCTGCAAGCACATTGGAGCAATGCAAATCCAGCCTGCCCATTGCTAAGCAAAACCGCAGGATAGGGGTGGGGATGTAGGTATAGCATCGTTAAGCTGAGAGCACATATGGTGCCCGAAAGTGCATGTGTACGTGGATGAAAACGTGCCCGAAACCTGGTAAACAGACGCATGCTCCACGCACCATAGCTCAAACAGGAAGTTTAGGGAAAGAAAATAAGGAAATGCCGCAGTAGGGTAACTGGAGTACAACTGAGAAATTAACACCTATTAACTCACAGTGGGCAATCGACGGCAGCTAACAAGTCTGCTCGCAGCAACTTGTAGAACAGGATAGGGGAGGTGTTGGATTGCAAAGAAAAGAGAACTGTCATAGCAGAGCAAAGCAAACCTGCAGTAGATCAGCCATAGAACACATTTCGCAAGATAAGCCAGGTTTTGGAAAGTACAAAAGAAAGCAGGCTGCTGGATCCATGCCAGAAAATCGGAGGGGAAATGTTAAGAAATGTTAAGGAAAGGGCAAGAGGTAATCCACGGCAGATAAATGTAATTCAACATCAAAGGCACCACAATAGCAGCACCTGTGGTAAAACACATAAGATACCCTGTAGCTCTGATTGTATATACACACCCTATGACATCACCAGTGTTCACAGCACAATAGTATAAAGTGTGAAGGCACCTCACACACACCTGTGTATTCCCAAACCACCGGTGTAAACAGATGGGGAACTTTTACAATGTACATGTTGGGAGCTGCCATAGCTGTGATTCATCACCATGTGTTAGAGACTGAAGGTGTTGTGGAGGATGATGCTGACAACCACCGCAGGCCCCAGAGGAGGAGAAGAGTGTTCGGACCAAGGGTAACCTACCAGGGGCTACGTGATCTGGAAATAGTAGAGCGTTACAGGGTGGACAGGGATATCTTACAGCAAATAGTTGAGCTGTGCCGGCCATGCCTGAGATCCAGAATCAACAGAGGGAAACCCATCCCAATGGACACGAAGGTATGTGTAAGCTTGCAAATGCTAGCCACAGGTACCTTTCAAAGGCCAACTGGAGATATAATGGGGATCTCACAGGCATCAATATCCAGGGTACTACACCAGTTCCTGGATGCCATGTTACCACATGCCAATGAGCATATATACTTCCCCTGAACTCAGGAGGAGTTGGCCAGCAATATGCGTCTCTTCCACCATGTGGCACACTACCCAGAGGTACTGGGTGTGATAGACTGCACTCACATCCATATCAAGTCACCACCCGGTGAGCATGGTAGGCACTACATAAACTGCAAGGGATACCACTCCATCAACTGCCAGGTCATGTGCAATGCCCAGGGCATTATCATGAATGTGTGTACTGGCAACCCTGGAAGCTACCATGACTTCCACATCTGGCATGCCTCACAGCTGAATCAGGTATTTGTCAGGGGGGGCATCCCACATGGCCACCTTGTGGGGGATGCTGGCTATGCACTGGAGCCGTGGATGATAACTCCCATCAGAAATGCACACACACCCATGCAAGAACGCCATAATGAGGCACACACACAAACCAGAATCATCATAGAGCATGTGTTTGGGATGCTGAAATCACAGTTCAGTTGCTTGCACATATCTGGTGGAGCCTTGCAGTACTCTCCAGGCATGTGTGCCCACATCTTCATAGCATGTGCCATGCTACATAATATGATCCTGCGGAAACAGCTGCAGCAGGGAAAAAATGGTGAAGGTCCTCATAGCCCACTGCAATTGCCAAGGCCATCACAGGCACAGAGGGATTCAGACCATGAACACCCTGTGCCAGCCCCAGTAGGCAGACGGAGGTGTGCCCAAAATGCCCATGCCTTGGCAAAGAGGGAACGTATAGCACATACACTGACAGTGTAGGCCCATACGGACTGACACACCTCTCCACCTGCACACACAGTAAATTGGATGGCACACACACATGACCACCTGTAAATTGTAATGTACAGGTGGCCTACTGTGTGAATCTTACATAGGCAACCCTCAACCATTGCACACACAACAGCTATTGGAACAAGGAATGTCAACACCTGAACAGTACACGCACCTAACAGCATATGTTGATACTGCATGTATAGGTTCCTAGGTACATCGTAGGTACATGCCCGATTGTCAGCGGCCATTCATCATCCGAGGCAAATAGTGTCTGCTGTCACCACCACATCGATTAACCAACTGTCCCTCAGTGGAGCAGAGCCAATTGCAGGATCCATGTGTGTAATCACTGTTCCCCACACACTGTGCATGGATTCCCTGGTGTGTTAATGAGGAGCTCCATATAATGTAATCAGGGATGTAGTGGCAAAGCATGGGGAGTACCCATGACAGGTATCTGTCACCCCAGCATGCTCCACCTATGGTTGTGTGAAGGTGTAGCACATTATAGTGTGTGGCTCACTGTGACATACATTCCCAATGCTGGAGCACATCCATTAAACATCACTTGGACATACCATTATTAGGTATCATCCATATGTAAACTAACTGAGTTACACATTTGATTGCAGTATGAAGTTACAGCCGTAGTAGAGTCCACATATAAAACACCATAACATGTGTACAAATGCCAGATGCCCAAGTGGTAAATGCACAGACTGTCGTGCATGTTCCTGGTTCCATGTCCTGCAAGGAATGTTATGTAATCCTGAAGGCACGAATAATGGATGTTGGATGCAGGTCATCAGATCAGGTTTAGCACATGTTAGTGGGATTATGCGTTGGCAAGTGCTGGTAAGCGTCGTTTAAACATGACTATACGGATATGCGCGAAACAGGGCTAAGCTTTGCTGAATATCACGCAGATCACGGTCAACGTTGTCCAGAACAGGTGAAACTAGCATTATTCACACCTGTACTAATAGTGCCTGCTCTGAAGGGTAAAACGACCACTGCCAGAAGTAGAACACGCAATCATGTACACAATCACCTAACACTAAGCTACCCGAGATGTACCAATGGCAGGTGTGTATTGTGACAGGTTAAAACACAAACGTGCGGAGTCCAGGAAACAGTATACACCACCATGTACACAACAAAAGGTGTGTTCTCCCTCTCACTCTCTCTCTCTCTCTATAAACACATATATATATATATATATATATATATATATATATATATATATATATATATATATATATATCAAATAGAGATAGAAAGGGTGACAGAGAGATATATGTTGATATATACGGATTCACCTATATCTGCAAATATATAGATAGGTCAACGACATGTACACAACCATGGAGGTACAAATAAATAGGATACTGCCAACTACTGAATGTGTCACATAACAACACGCTTAATCACAAGGCTTAAAGATCGAAAGACCACAGTACTGGAACACAAGAACTGCGTGTAATATTATCATGATGTTAAGGGAATTTAGTTATCGCTGCTGATGCTGCGGTCCAGGTAGGTACTGTGTTCAACTGTGTTTGTGATTGCTGTAGTCTGTGTATGTGTGTGTTGAGGGTGCCATGTGCGTTTCCGTGGGACTGTAATGTGTGTGTGTGTGTTCGCATCGTGTGTCTGTTAGTGCTAACTCGGAGGTAGATCATTATGGTAGGTGTGGTCATAGCTGGCCGTATGCTTACCACCTGTCCCACTTTATGAGCGCCGCCCCTCCCTGGGCAGTTGTGTCCTGACAAAAAATATTAAAAAGGGCAAATGTCCGAGATTGTAGGACATAATTATGCCCCATATATTATGTAATAGTTGCATTAAATAGTTATTCCTGTGTCTAAAATACGTAAATGTTACATGAAACATGATAAGTAGCTAAAGTGCTACAAGAATAAGTATGTCTTTAGGATAAAAGTATGTTCTATCCTGTGTACTGACCGTGGGTATGTGTCGGCCTGTAAACACCGATGTGTGTCCTGCAAATGTCCCACTATGGCCATTTGAAAAGGTGGCAACGCATGTCAAAGAGGTTCAGTCACCAACACAACTGCAATGATTGCAAATATCTGTGACAGAAATACATGAGACAGCTGTCATTTAGTAACATTCCCTTACATATCGATGTATTTCCGGAGGTATTGAAGTATCAACTTCACCTGCATTCTATATAGGAACCAATTAACAATGGCTCAATGTATAAGCCCGTAACAACCATAGTTTCAGTCTACTAAATGATAGGTCTTCAATTAGGGAAGGAGCCCACAAACATATATGGAATATGTAGAAATGCAGTCCCCACAAACCTGTATGTGCTATGTACACCCACCTACATCTCCCCCACACCAGAAACAATTGCAATACAGGCTGTAGTAACATCACAAACATCCACTCACTCAATTACATCTGCAGAAGCGTTAACATACCTTGTGAGAGACACATTTGTAATGGCACCATGTGAAATTGTAGCTGTTGTATAATGGAACAGACGGCGATGTTACAGGTTTTGTTTGCAATAGTCCCTTATCAGACGGTTGAGATGACAGATACACTCACATGTAGAACCACATACTCTAGCCGTCACACACAATCCACGGGGGACATGAATTCAAAATATCCGTGTCTCTCCAAATAGCAGTTGCAATTCCTCACAACTAAACACATACAGGACGTCTCCCCGAAGGTAGGGCAAAAGGGCAATGCCCAAGTGGAGAATTCAATTATACCCCACTGTTGCCACGTAATTGGTGAATGGGGTAGCTGCACAGCTGATGTGCATGTAATAATTTACTCAGGAACACCAATTGGCAGCAGGATACCACATGTTATAGGTATCGACGTATATAAGGATGCCTTGCCATACATTAAAACTGTATGCTCATACCATAGTACTGTTTAAACAGTAAAGATGTAAGACAGATATTTACGAAGACTCAGAATGCTAACAAGGTATGTAGAACACTCAGTATGTTAGTGTATGTAGAGCCTGTTTTGTATTAATTAAAGTGTACGCAATGCATAAAGTGGGAAAAGGTATTATGTAGTGATGTCTTGTTGAGCATAGTAACGCTTGTAGAAATTGTGTGTCCCGCTGTGGGCCACAAGGTAAACATCTCATACACCACAAGGGATGCTACATGAGGGATTTAAACACAATTCCACACCACCCGCCATCAGTGGTAGGGTTTGTCCAACAAGTACGTGCCATAGCAGGGGATAGTATATGTTGATATACTGTCACAGTAGGCATGTGTATGGGCATATAACAAGAATAACATGCCTAAGGTGGTCCTGCTGTGCAAGTATGCTTTGCATTATGGGATAATGCTTAAAATATGTGTAATGTACAGTTTTGTAGGTAGATATGTCAGATATTTTACACAGCATAACTGTTATATCATGCAAACAAAAGGTATCGTCTATTGGCATGTACAATACACAATAACAGGATACATATGGCTTGCAGTCACGGGACACTGTAACAGCATGATAGCTAATTGATATGGAAGAGCTACTCAATTATCCATGCACAAAGGACATGTAATAGCTTCACAGGTTCATAGTGAGGTACTATGCTGTCTGGCCAAGTCCATGTGTAAGCCCAACTACAGTGTTTTCACCAGCGGCACCTCCCTAGTGTAGTGTCCTGTCTGTGAAGAGCAGAGCCATGTGTTACCTGCACCTGTGTACAGTACTGCCACTGCAGTGATCCCTGGTGTACATGTGTGTCTCCCATCCACCCATTGAGGTATCTCATGAAGAGTGCTAGTGAGTGTCCCTGGTTGATGTACATAGGAATCATGTTCCAAAGCATGGTGATTGTCTGGTTCAGAAATGTATCCCTCAAGCACGTCCCACTTATTGTTGCATTTGTGCACATATCCATGAGCATGTTGCTATCAGTGGCTTTTGCTTATGTTGCTTATGTGGAGTATATCCATAAATATTGTTGTGAACATGGGCCCTGTATGTTCAGCAGAGGTCACCCCTGAGTATGCAGTATGCAAATGTGTACAGTCGTGGTGTCTGTAGTTGTGCTGTGTACATCATCCCTCGGAGGTCAATAATCCTCATGGTGTGTTAATGTTGTGGTATGTAAAGCCATTGCTGTTCTGTAAGGTACACCCCAAAAGGGGTGTTGTACCCTTGAACATGTGTCATACGTCAGGAGTATAGAGGTACAATGGGTGCCTTTGTTCCAGCTACAAACCCATTACAGATAAGGGTGGCCACGTAGAAGGATATCCACGCCACATTGGTAATATGGTTATCAAAGGAGTAGGTGCTATATACGTGTGTACTAAGATCCCATATAATGTCACATGTATGTAGGGGACTACCACCTATGTGATAGTCAATGGGTGATTGGTGTAATCCAAAGGGAATGTCTATGCACCTTGTGTCATGCAGCTTGAGGCCATGTTATTGATACCAGGTATCCGTCACAGTGACACCATTATGGAGGGTGTCTGTATCAGCTGGTGGATCAATCATGGCTCCTTGTTTGCAGTCGTCTGTTAACCTATTCAGGGAAAGTCCCTCTGCGCTAGCCTGTACCTCAGTGAAGCATATACCGAACATGAGGGGCCCTATGACCAAGGACTGTGGTACACCAAGTGTAACTGAATTACAGTAGGTACTATGGTATGCTACCCTCATTGTGTGGGTCCTGTCTGTGAGCCACTTTGCATAACATCTCGAGACGTAGGGGTCAATGTGCGGGTGGATGTGTATGTTGTCAATACCAGAATGGAGAACGGTGCTGAAAGCCAATGAGAGGACAATGTAGGCTGTGTGGACACCCTTATCGTCATCAACTACCCTGGTAACTGTATCAAAGGAGTCCACCAGGTGTAGGAGCCATGGTCTGGCCCTAACAAATCCAACCTGGGTGGCATCAAAGGTCTGGAGCCCACCAATGTCTCTGTGAATGACTTCCATGATGATGTGCCCCATAGCCTTGCAGAACAGTCCAGTCAGGCATATAGGACAATAGTCCCTCTGGTTCATTGTGGTGCCACCTGTGTGGAGTGTGATAACTGTTGCTGTGTGCCATTCAGGGGCCACAATGTCTGATACAAGGCTATCAGTGAATCTGGTGGCCAAGTGGGGAGCCATGTCATTCTGAGGTTTGTGTAAATCGCAGCCTGGGATGTTGGATGGTCACATGGAGTCTGTGTTCCAGGCCTTAGAGAGTGCAGGATGGAACTACATAGTTGTGACCTCAGGGACTCTGCATTGTTCCTGTTTGGATTTTGGCCCTGTAGGGAGTGTAAGGGTGTAAAGTTAGCATTGAACCTATCTGCCAGGATGTTGCCAATATCAGCCAGTTTAGTAATGTTCCTGCCTAACCGTCGTATGTCAGAGCAGATGTGGGCATTGCCATCGAGTACTGACATACCTGCATAATGCTTTGTGGTAGTTCTTGGAATGTGTTGCAGTAATATTTATGTAGCTAGCTTTGGAGGATGTGATAAGGGATCCCGGATTCCTACTGAGGCTGACCAGTGAGCTACCCCACCCATGGGATTGTACTCCACTTTGCAACAGCCTCCACCTTTTTTTGTACATTATGTCCATGGAACTTGACCACCAGAGTGGCGTCCGTTTTCTGGTGGGTACCATCATGGCTCTGTTTGGGATAGCATGATCCATGCAGTCGTGTAAGTGCTAATGAAGTGCACTGGTGTATGTTTCAGTGTTTGTAAGTACATTGTCCATCTGCACGGGTGTCATGATGTTTACTACCACTGTCATAAGACATCTGAAGTAGTGTGGTGCCGGGATGTGGATAACAAGGGTGATTAGCATATGTTCAGAAACTACCAACGGGGGGGATAACCCCAGGTGTGAAACACCAGTCACATGTTGGTAATGTCCATGTCTAGGATATTGTTGGCCTTGGTGGTGGTGTGTATGGGTTGATCCAGCCGAGTGGAGGTTATGAATCCCAGAAAGCATTGGCCTAATGTGTCGGTACATGGGTAGGTATCCCAGTCAAGTGTGGGGTAGTGTCAGTCTCACATCAGTAGTTCCTGTCTGAACCCTACTGTCCAGTACACCAAGACATGAGGGCCAGTAACCATGGGGTATGTTGTTGAATCTGTAGCAAGTTACAATGTGCATAGCAGTTCTGGCCACAGTTAGTTGCACGTGGATCACCTCTGATGCATTATGCTAAGTAACCAGCCGGGAGGTGTGTACATCCTTGTGAAATATGGACACACCTCCACTGTGGGTGTTCCGGTCCTGGTTACATGACAGAAAAGTGTGGTCTGCGTATAACCTGTCAGTGCAGGTGTGCTCTCTGGAGCCTAGAGGCAGGTCCCAGTCACTGCAGAGATATCGAAGTGGTCCATTATAAGGAGTGCCTCACCTGAGTGCATTAGAGATGAAGATGTCAAGCATTGAGTAACATTACCGCAGGTCTTGCTTGCCTGTTCCTGTTCTGGTGGTGAATGTTATTGGAAACTGTCCAAGACAGGCAGTATAGGAGCAGCAAGAGCCTTACATGTTATCTGTACTCCCAGGGCCGACAGGTGCAGGTCATCTGTTCCAAAGCATCGTGTTTTGTTGACCATGTCATTCAAAGCAGACAGATACTGAATGCCTGTGGAATGACAGTAGAAGCATAGGCAACTGTTGAAGTGAAACATTCAGTCGTTGTACAGTGGTATCAGTCTGGATGAATGCAGAATGCTTCTCAGGGCTTGGGCGATACCTTCTGGGCTACAAGACCGGAGAGCTATTGCATGTCCCTGTACATGTAGTCCAGGAAGTTACATCTCAGGGCAGTCACACTAACATGGAGAATGACAGTCAAATTGTACCTGATGAGGTGTGGCATGGGTGCATAGGTTATGTTGCGGATCCTGTTACCTGACAGCCAGATGTAAGCGACTATTGCCTTGTGTAGCCTGTTGAGTGGGACATCAGTGTGACCGCCTACAGAGTCACCTATGACTGGTGTGTTGGGTATGTTATAACACCCTATTGGCTGTAGTTGATGGGCACACATGAGTCTGTGGGCTATAAGTAATTGGTGTTGTGTTTGGTGATGGGGGCTGCCTCTGTTGCCTACACAGAGAGTATGGAGAGGTTCTGCAAATGTCGTAGTCATACTATGTGTGGCGTGTGGTGGTGGAGATCTAGTGAGACTATGTGATGAGTGGGGTGTGTTGCAAATGTTTACTGTCCCCACATGAATGTCAGGTTCAGTCTGGGTTGGTGAGAGCATTACCTCCAGCATGGCTACATATGTGCATCTCCCACAGGCTGTAGTGTCGATGTTGGGAGGTAAGCATTGACTGTGTACATGAGACAATTGCTCTATTGCCTCATGTTTGCCATATTCATCATATAGACAGGCAATAACACTGGTAAGTGACACTTGGACATGCCTGTATATTCAACCATGTCTCACAAGATATGTGAGGTATGTGTGTACAACAGCTGTTGTACTGTAAGCAAGCTGGAAATGTAAGGACAGACAGTGTACTTGTAAGAAATGAGTTGGAATGGGTGCTATAGTAATTAGTAGTTCATGAAGTGCTTACATGTTCTGAACAAGTGCTGAGCATGAATATGCAATACAGATAGGGTGTTGGATAAAATAAACCCACTGCAACCCACAAGTGGAGACACCAGTCATAATTGGAGGCACTGCACTATTACCCTGCTGAGTATGGTCTGCAAGTCTATGAACCTTTATCAACGTAGATGTTAGCAGTACAGATGTAGATGACAGTACGGATGATTTCACACTGCATAGCATACCTGTGACAGGTCATAGGACATCATCACCCATACTGTGTTCCAGCTACAATGAGTATACTAGATGTACCTTCATATGTCACAGGAGTGTTCTACCAGTGGCCTGTTGACAGAAGCAAAACTACAAAAGGTGTCTGAGTGACATGTGCATATCACACCAGTGGCAGCTACAGTAAAACAGGGTTAATGTTTTGTACTCCCCCATCATTGTAGCCCATACCACACAGACAAATGGGAGGCATCTGCATATGTAAGGATGTGAATGGCCATGACCTAGGAGCAATAGCTGTCTCAGTGTTGTGGACAACATACAGAATGGGCTTTGTGGGTTAGGTGTGTGACATATGTGCACAATCTGACAGCTGCTAATAGCATTGTCACTGCTAGGTGAATAACCCTGTACCCATTAACTACCACCTAGGCAGTGGTCAACAATATGGACACTGTGTGTAAGGGATGGTGCTGTGCAGTTCACCTTCCTGAGCTGGTGACATCTCCAGGCCTATTAGGTAGTCATACGAGGCACCCATGTCATGACAGGGTGCCATCCATGAGCATGGAGATCATTGGACAGGCATACTCAGCACTCGGGTGACCAATATTGGATCACATATCACCTTTAAGGGGTATTGGCCATGCGTGGATGGGCGATACCAGCCTTCACAATCCTCACCTCCACTATGCAGCATGCTGGCTACCTTGCATAAAGACATGTGCTACACTGTGATGTTGGACATTCTACACGTACATATCCTGATCTGAAAGACATACTTCACAGACAGCCACCATCCTACTACAAGGATCGCAACATGCTGGATAGATCCCTGTGCCATACATGTTACACACTCCTGCCATACCATGCAACCCTGTCCATCAAAGCTGTACATGTCATCTCTGTCATACATGTTGCGATGACTGCATGGTAGATGTATCATTAACTATCTGGATCAGTAATGTGGCACTGATGCACATGGCGGTGGCAAAATGGCTGTTGGATACAGCTAGAAAACCTTGCCCGTACATGTTATAGTTGATAACCATCCCTGCGAATAACGTCCGGCTAGCCATTGTCTCATGTGTATCACATGTGCAACACAGGCGATACGTGGCAGGATGTTGAACTGCTGTACAGTGCCGTGTAGATGTATATGGCAAAACACATTCATGTAAAGGTTTCCATGTGCATGTCTGCATTGTCACTGCTCATGTCCGTTAAGGCAGTGTATGTGTTGATATGTGACATATACACAGCATCAAGGTCAACAGCATTACTGTGGATACATCCAGGCATGTGCTGATAGGTACAAACACCAGTACAGGCAAACAGACATGCCCACATCAAGACAGCATTCACATGGAGTATGAGCAATGTAATGAGGTGACACACATATATGGTGATGATATCCAATGCACAACGGGTGTTACATGTGTGTGACACAAACATGTCAGTCGTGTCAGTGTCATGATGATTTGCAAAGATAACTGTTCATATGTACTAGATTTAATACAAATGTATGTGCAGCTGTATCTCTGTACATCTCTGTGATACTGTGACCTGTCTCTATCATGTCTTCCAGATAATGCCTCATTCACGCCTGCCAGCATATAGCCGCCTGAAGGATGATGCCCTCATACCGTACCTCCATGATAACTATGAGGTGTTGTTCAGCCATGTGCCACAGCATGCCCAGCAGCATGACGACCTGTGGCAGGAACTTTGCAAGAGGGTTAATGATGTGGGTGGCCATAACCACACCTACCAGCAGGTGCACAGACACTGCACAGACCTGATACGACATGCGAAACAGCATGCCAATGCAATCACCAGGGAACAAGGTGGAACAAGTGGTGGGTCACCAACCCAGCCCCCACTCACACTCACAGAGGAGCTACTGGCCAGCCTGGGGACACCCTCAGAACAGCATCCACAAACACTAGCTGCCATCATGGAGGTGGGTGTCTCCCAACCACCGAGCCTGGAGTTGCCTGGTAAGTCACTACTGCACATATGACTATTATATCCCATTTAGTTGCATGTGTTACTGTACAATATGTAATGTAACATCATATGCAAGGTATGTTTACACACATGCTGCATACTATAGTATGCTACCCTGTGTATGCACACATGTGCATACTATATGCTATTGTACAGGTGAATGTGTTAACATGCACAGTGCACCCTGTAGCTGTCATACAGTCATGGATAATGTTCAAACTGCTGTGTCACCCCTATACAGGTACCTCTGGCATGCCACACAGACATCAGTCCATTGCAGGTGAGACAGTTATCAGTATCAGGCATGTTAATGCATAGATTTATCTGCCATGTGGCCAGTTAACACATGTACACATAATGTATGGTCCAGTCACGATATACAGGTTGCATCTGTCATCAATCACACTGGCTACCCATGTGCAATATATACAAACTAAATGAAACACCGACATGAAACCACTGTATCTGTCATTGCTAGATGTGTGGACAGCTGTGCATACAACGGTGGAGGTGTTGTTCAATGTAGGCATATGTACTATACATTGGAACAACACATGTGTGGTACGCAAACAGTACCACACAGTGAGCTGGGATATGGGCAGCCCACAGGATTCACCATTGTGTAATATGCCCTTGCAATGGGGGCACACATAGTGATGTGCCATCTGACATGTTCCAGACATGTAGTGTTCCGGCTGCAATATTGTCTCAATATCCCATAATACATACCCCACATACCAAACATACAACCGTTTGTCTGCATAACCCTGTGGACAGTGACGTATCTGACATCTATGGGTGTATGTCATATGGGACAACACAGACATGTGAGATAAACGGCCATCACAAACATTTGGCCAACACATGTTCATACATGGCCATGGAGGATGGCCAGAGACATGTAGCAACACACAGTAGATGTGATGTGTATACACCCTGTTGCACATTGTCCACACATGGTCCAACTATAGCCCTTGTTGAATGGTTATATAGTTGATGTGGAACACTGGACATCCTAAAAGCCTGTCCAGCTTGTGGAGGTGTCACTTAATTCGACCATATAAGATGTGTTGAACATCATGACTGTGTCATAGCATGACAGTAGTCACCTGTACAGCTTCCACATACATAGACACCACATCAGGCCACAGATACCGTACATTTCCCTTGCTGCTGTTGGACATCACTGTCGCCGTGCACCTCATGTGTGTGGTACATAAATGTCATGTGGGACATGGTGTATTGACAAGTCTTCCATGTGTGGACACAGTTGCCAGGCAGCGAAGACATTTTAGTAGTTGTGCAGGGGTGTCATCCGTAGGTCTTCCAGTGACCTGTCACATGACACAGCATGGTTTAGTGTGTATACACCTCAGTGACGTGGGTCACAATCCACAGTAGTTATGTAATGTGTATGCACTCAGTCATGGCTATGCACTGTGTGTGTATTCCACACTGTATAGCAATATAGATGCCTCATGATGCCACGCAATGGCACAGTGTCTGTACTTCACACTGTATAGCAATGTAGATGCCTCATACTACCCTTCAATCCTCATGCACATCTGCTAAAAGTGCATTCTATCTGTAGGGCATACAGACAACACTGCAATGCGATACCCATTACACCGCCGTACATGTGTCAGGACACCATTGTGTCAGACATGTATGCATGTCAATGCACACGTCAGCAGATTACGTCATACTACATGTTAATGTCAAGGTCACATCAGCCATGTGTACTGTTAACCTGTGCTGGTCCACATGGTGTATCACAGGGATGCATGCTTACTACCATGATTGTGTGAACTGCATGGCTTCTGATATGACACCTGCTTGCTGTTGTGTGCAACCCAGGGATGTATGCTAACTACCACTATTAATGTCTGAGCTGCATGCCATCTGCTGTATCACATGCATGCTGCATGCCATCTGTCAAATCACATGCATGGTCTGTCTGTGCATCTGTGTCTGTGTGTCTGTGTGTCTGTGTGTTTGAGTCTGTGTCTCTGTCTGTCTGTGTCTGTGTCTCTGTCCGCCTGTGTGTCTGTGTCTGTGTCTCTGTCTGTCTGTGTGTCTGTGTCTGCCTGTGTCTCTGTGTCTGTGTCTCTGTCTGTCTATGTGTCTGTGTCTGTGTGTCTATTGTAATGTAGAGTCTTTCTTTGCATTCACAGGTGATGTAGGTACGTTACCCTCCTGCGGTCTATCTGATGTTAGTGTCCCCATAGATTCTAGCAGTGATGATCATATGCATGAGGTACAAACAGGGTTGTCAGGGGCTGAATCTGTGCCAATGGTTGCCAGCCCAGCTATGTCCCCCTCTTCCCCGCACACAGTTCTCATGCCAACACATACCCCATCACCAGTGGCCATAGAGGAAGGACAGTCAGAGTGTGTTAGCTTCGAACAGGAACATGTGGTGGCTACAGAAGGTGTGTCTTCACACCATGGTGTCAGTGTAATGACTGCAGATGTGCCACACAGGCATGTGGCCAGTGCTGCTCATAGGAGGACCTCTGGCAGACATGCACCTGCAGGACAGAGCGCAGCAGCTGGTGTCACCAGATGCATGTTTCAGACTGTAATGGCAGTACAGGCACATGCTGAATGGCAGCACAGAGAACGGCAGAGGCTTCAGAGGGCTGCGATCCATTCTTTAAATGACAACATCCAGACATTGGCAAATACTCAACAGCAGATTGCTGATGTTCTGGACAGGCAGTTGGGTGACATGGTCGGAATCCTTGACCGTGGCATGGAAATCCGCGAGCGTGAGCTGTCTGTGCTGGAACATCTGGTAGGAGTGAGGCATAGGTCACGTGGACGTAGGCCAGCTACACCACCTGGTGCAGGTCAATGTGAACGAGCTACCTCACATGCCTGTTCCCACAGTGCCAGCAGCAGTAGCAGTGCAGCTGGTGCTGCTCTGTCCACACCAGGACACAGCAGGCCACATGGACGTGGTCCTGGACGTTCCCAGCAGGGACACAGTTCCAGTGGACATGTGTCATTGGACAGTAGCCAATCTGTACCTCTGCCTGGTAGTGCCCGTGCAACCCCTGGCAGGCACAGGTCACATGGCCGTGGCCAGAAACAGTGAGCTGTACATCCTGGTCTGTACAATCTGGAGCTGTCAATAATACCCCTGTGTAGGCCAGACACATGGCAGAACTGTGTGCACACATACACGCACACAGCAGAAACACCCACATGCATAACAACCACACATGTCCAATCAGATCTCTGGCCCTAACCCACACACATGATGTCATCCACTGGTGCAGCCTATGCCCCTGGAAAACATTATCACCCTGTGCATATGATGATGCCTGTGCCACATCCCTGTCATCCACACCAGGGGTTTGATGCACAGGGTGAATAGAATAGTGAGAAGTGGATATTACATTTGTTGTGTACTGCTGACACGCACCAGATATACCATGTAGTACAGGTTTAGAATGCATTGTTATATGTTCACAGTATGTGTCTTGGTAACAACAGCAACAGCATGTTGGTAATTATGCCCTGCTTCCCTCCTTAAGGTCTAATTGCATGTGCCATTACGTTACAGTGTTTGCAGTTAGAGTGCATTGTTGTATGTTCACAGTATGCGTCTTGGTAACAACAGTAACAGCATGTTGGTAATGATGGCCTGCTTCCCTCCTTAAGGTCTAATTGCATGTGCCAATAAGTAGCAGTGTTTGCAGTTTCCCATGTGTAAATGTGGAGTACTCACAGGCATGTATGGCAATACCAGCATGCTATACGTAGCCTCAACCTCACTGTTAGAAAGGCTACCATTCCACAGATGTCCACACATCTACTGATCCAGAAGCATGTGACCTGTTTAATAGGCTACAGTGGCTAGAGACGTGACATCCATACCGGGTCACATCACAGGTATAGTGACAATGTGCGGGGGGTTTTCACAGCGGTCTGGCTGATGTCAAGGTTAGAGGCCAGTTGATAGCATGAGGCCTCACTGTGTAGCAGTAATACACTGTCACATTACAGGATGAGAACACGCACAGACATACACAGAAACATACAGTAACATGCCCACATTCACGGGGTCAACGACACTATAACGCACACTCGATAGTGTTGAGGAGAAGACCCCTGCCTATGTGGTAATCACCTTCACAGTACTGTGCACCCACATGACGCGACACAGAGAATGAACATGTACAGGTAGCCAGTAAGGCTGAGACCGATGGTATCAACAGGGTAGTAGACTGCATCACCATGAGGGGTTAGGGATCCTGTCTGTTCTATATGGTAGCATACACCCTCAGTCCATGCACCAGACAGCCATACATACATACACACACACACACACACACACACACACACACACACACACACTGTGGAGTCCACAAATGTCATTCACATACAGATAGCTGACATGTGTGTGATACACACACCACCCCTGCCTACATCTTGCTTTCTACGTTGCAGTATGTACAGATCACTACAACAGTGTACAGGGGTGTGTAACAACTGGGATGTATTCCCCACCATACGTGGCATATATGGTCACACAAGCAAACACACATGGCAGTATTGTGAATCATACACCTGGTATATGATGATACGTCTTACAGACATGCAGCAGTATTGGCCGCATTATGTGTACCAACGCTACTTTCGGCAATTGTGCTGCTATATCCACATGGGATGACGTAAGTGTTACAGGTGTCAAGTGATTTACAGTCAGTAACACCCTGACCGCTGTGTAGGTTGTATGTCTTCACCTTCAAGTAACAGTAACATAGCGTACTATTTGCAAATGTCATGGTAGGACGGCTTGTGACACACATGTGAGCTGTCTTCAGCAAACATCCATCTGCAAATGTGGACCACCACTTTATGTACACACATCCATCCATACCTGATGTACATCCTACCGTACTGTCAGTATTTCACCATATACAGGTGTCAATGATGGGGCTGCATTGCAACTGCATGTTGTAATTAGACACAGATGAATGGCATACATCAGCTACTGCACATGTATGGTACCTGAATGCACACCACTACATGTACATGTGTGTTGGTCCTACATTCCTGTCATGTAGCCATGTTTGTATGCATTGCAATTGGTGGACATGTGTGATGACATACATGACACATGGACTGTTGTATGATATGATGGTTGTCATGGGTAACTAGTACAGAGGGAATGTTACCTCTGTCAACATTGCTACCTTATGTACTGTTAGCATTCAACAGACATGGACCTACCTTCCATGTGCATGCGTGTGATTTCTGTAGCCACTTGTCTGCATGGAGGACAGCAAAAGCTATGCTATGTACATATGTGTTTTGTGTGTGTGTGTGTGTGTGTGTGTGTGTGTGTGTGTGTGTGTGTGTGTGTGTGTGTGTGGGCCATGTACATATCCACGGCAATTACATGTATGTCATATCCAAACATGAGTGTTTTTTGGTGTACAGCAACAGTCATCTGTTACAGCTGTGTAAGACCCAGGGCCCCTGTTATGTGTAGAGCCAACCTGGTTATGAACAGTGGTATCATTGCATTGCATAACACATGATGGAGCCCTGTCAGTACATGTGTAGTCTGCACAGTTGCTGTTGACCTATGTACAGTCCACTGGTCATGAGTAACATGGTGTTGCAGTAATGTATGGATGTGTGTTGCTGGTCCAAGGACATGGTGATGTCTGAGGGCTACATAGTAGAATGCAGCATTTACCACTGTGATCTGCAGCTGAGACATCTGTGATGGCTCTTGAGTGTGTACTGGTCAGTACATGTGAGTGGCCTTCATGTACGTGGGGACAGTAACACCTGGAGTGGTCCGTCACGGTCTTATGGCCCACATGTTTGTATCTGAGGTATACGGTGGTAGTGCTATTGTGCACAACTGTGCCATATGCCAGGTGTTCCTCACTGCAGAGATGTCCGTATTCCCCATTGTTGGATCGGGATTGTCAGCTGTGATTACGAATGCTACACATTTAGCACTGACAACCGGTGTCAGATATATGTAGTGCAGCATTCGTGCTAACAATGTTCACTATTGACACACTGTGCCCTTCCGTGTTTAGAATCCGTGTGCATACAAGACAGCCCTTCACTACTACTAAGCGTGCGAGCATGCCCAGTGACATCTTGTGTCGGTTATGTGCCTCTGTGTATGGGCATGACCAATGAAATCCTGTATAGCGATAGTGGTCATCCAGGCAACAGATGTCCATACCCCACGTCAGGATGGATTCCAACATTGAACACACTGGTTGAATATCTTGAAGGGTGTACTGTCTGTGGCGTGTCTCATATCTATGTAGTGTTGTAATAGTGCTCCACAGATAGGCAGTTCTCCCGCTTACACTACTGCCGTGTGTTTGTCTCCGTCTACCTTGGGACAGTAATATGCTTTTAGACTGCTCACTCTCTATACATTCCCTAACGTCGTCTTTGCCTTTGCTGATGATGTCATCCATCTAGTGGTATGCCTCTGGGAGTGCTGTGTTCCAGTAATCTTGGTAGCGTGTTCTGTAAAGACGAAATTCTGTAGTGTGATAAGGTAGTTAGGTGTATGTTCGACTCCCAGCCCTGCCAAGTGTGTGTGTGTATGTGTGTCTGTGTGTGTCCATCTCCCTGGGGACAGGGTAATGCTTTTAGAATGCTCACTCTCCATACATTCCCTATCGACGTCTTTGCCTTTGCTTATGATGTCATCCACCTCGAAGTATGCCTCTGGGAGTGGTGTGTTCCAGTAATCTCTGTAGCGTGTTCTGTAACTGTGAAATGCTGTAGTGTAATAAGGTAGTTAGGTGTATGTTCGACTCCCAGCCCTGCCAAGTGTGTGTGTGTGTGTCTGTGTTTCCAGCTGCCTGCGGACAGAGTAATGCTTTTAAACTGCTCACTCTCCATACATTCCCTATCGGCATATTTGCCTTTGCTGATGATGTCATCCACCTAGAAGTATGCCTCTGGGAATGCTGTATTCCAGTAATCTCGGTAGCGCATTCTGTAACTGCGTAATGCTGTAATGTGATAAAGTAGTTAGGTGTATGCTCAACTCCCAGCCCTGCCAAGTGTGTGTGTGTGTGTGTGTGTGTGTGTGTGTGTGTGTGTGTGTGTGTGTGTGTGTGTGTGTGTGTGTCTGTGTGTTTCCAACTGGCTGGGGACAGAGTAATGCCTTTAGACTGCTCACTCTCCATACATTCCCTATCGGTGTCTTTGCCTTTGCTGATGATGTCATCCACCTAGAAGTATGCCTCTGGGAGTGCTGTGCTCCAGTAATCTCGGTAGCGTGTTCTGTAATGGCATAATGCTGTAGTGTGATAAGATAGTTAGGTGTATGTTTGACACCCAGCCCTACCGCATGTGTGTGTTTCCAGCTGCCTGCGAACAGAATGATGTTTTTAGACAGCACACTCTCCGTACACTCCCTATCGGCGTCTTTGTCTTTGCTGATGATGTCACCCACCCATGAGTATGCCTCTGGGAGTGCTGTGATGTTGAAACTTGATAGCGCATTCTGTTACTGCATAATGCTGTAGTGTGGTAGACTAGACAGGTAGGTGCTTGATTCCAAGGCATGGCAGGTGTGTGTGTTTGGCAATTATACCCTATGTGTTGGTATCTGTGGGTGGCTAGCTGCAGGATGTGTTCAGAGTGTTTTGTTGCTGACCTATATAGTGTCCACAGCCCACATATTCTGCCAAGACACTGGATTGTCAACACATACATTCGCCAATAGGACTGGTGAGTAAATGTCAGCAGCCCTACTCTTAGCCTTAATACAGTCTGACCCATGTGACGCAACAAAACACACATGCCTTGATAGTAACAACACTACATGATGCAGGTGGCACATGCAGTTTTCTTTTCATTCCTGACTAATGCTTTGCTGTCATGTGGTCCGCTGTTGTGATATAAATGCAGTATCTACATATGTGTGTACATGTATATGTGTGTATGTATGTATATATATATATATATATATATATATATATATATATATATATATATATACATATAATATATATGATATATGTAGATATAGAGAGATAGACATAGATATAAACATATATGTCTGGGGACATCAGCACTATTGAATGTTTGTGCCAGATGATCTGTATGTGATAGTCTTAGATGTATGTATATCTGCCATGGTGTAGTGGTAACGCACATCGTCTGTTGTGTGCAGGGTCCCGGGTTGTAGTCATGTACACACAGGTTATTTTGTTGCTGGGAAGACCATGGGACATAAAATATGATGTAGTAAGGCACCTGTTACCAGTTGTGTATGGATATGAGCGACACTAAGCAGTGGTTATTAATTTGGTGGTTCGGTATGGGTCATATAACTATTCATTAGAAGACTATACTATGCAGATGAGGTTGACAATAGTGTATCCCATTTATCCCCGAGGTGTGATGCAGATCCCTGGAGTGTATGTGTGTAGTTAGCCAGGTGCAGGGCTCTAATATAGTTGACAGCATGGGAGGGGGGTCAGGCATACTGTACGTACATTGCAGAACTGTGCCTCGGGAGTCCTCCTGCCTTAGCACGCCTAAGCTAGGGGTGTGTCTATACCTGCCTGGTGACATTGGGAGGGACAAAAGCAGTGGTGGGGCAGTTAGGGTGTACAGGCTGCACAAACAGGTGATGATCAGCACAATCAGCAGATGACATGGCTAACCCACACCTGAACAGTATGGTAATGTGTGCAAGCAGCATACACACAGGTTTCTTCCGCACTCTACACCACCGGTGTATACCAGCGGGGACATTTCACAACACAGTCCAACCAAATGAGAAGGGCTGCAGCAGGCAACATAGACCAATATGTGCAGGAGGCTGAGGGCAGTGAGGATGTGTATGTTGCCGAACAACCCTTACTGGGGTGACATAAGACTTTATAGACCCAGGGTGACTTACCAGGGGCTACATGAGCTGGGGATGGTGGAGCACTATTGGTTGGACAGAGACTCCTACAGCGGCTTGCTGACCTGTGCCTGCCACACCTGACACATCAAACAGGCCAAGGGAAACCCATCACAGTGGATACCACGGTATGTGTTGGCCTAGGTCTACTAGCCACAGGTACCACACACAGCATAACTGGGGATATCATGGGGATCTCACAGGCATCTGCATCCAGAGTATTACACCAGTTCACAGACACCATGTCAACACATGCTAGTGAGCACGTACATGTCCTCAACACATGTGATTAGTAGACCAGCAATATGCATCTCTTCAACCACATGGATGACTACCCTGGGGTACTGGGTGCTATAGCCTGCACACATGTACACATCAAAGCACCACCCGGTGAGCGGGGTAGGGCCTACATTCACTACAGGGGCATACCCTCCAACAGCTAGGCCATATGCAATGGCCAGGGCATTAGATTGAATGTGTGTGCTGTCTTCCCTGGAAGCTATGATGATTCCGATATATGGCTTCTGACACAGCTGTACCACACCTTTGCCAATATGGACATCCCCTACAGTCTCCTAGTGGAGGATGCTGGGTAACCACTGGTGTCATTGCTGATGACACCCATCAGCAATGCACACACACCTGAACACTCACACCATAATGAGGTGGATGCACAGGCAAGACATATAATTGAGCATGTGTTTGGGATGCTCAGGTCACAGTTCTGGTATCCGGACACATCCGGTGGAGCCCTGCAGTATTCACTAGCTACATGAACACAATTTGTTATGGTATTTGCTATGCTACACAATCTGATCCTGCAGTAACAGTTGCAGCAGGAACAGCATGAGGCAGGGCCACATGGCCCTACACCACTGCCAAGGCCTGTACAGGCACAGTGTGACTTGGTGAAGGAACTACCTGAGCAGGGCCCAGTCGTCAAAAGTCCGTGCACAGTATGACCTGCCCTTGGCAAAGAGGCAACACAAGGCATATGCACTGACACAGTAGGTACCCATGGATTTCCCCTCTCTGACCTGCACACAGTACAATGAATGCCAAACATGACACTACCTGTGCTCGGCCATGTATAGGAGGTGCACTGTGTGCATCCAACATAGGCAGCCCTCCAGCACCGTCCTCAGGTCCAGGACACCCCCAGGGTACATGTATCGACCTAACAATTGGCAGTTGTATTAGAATGTGTATTTACCCATTGCTATGGTATGTATGTGAGCATACAAGAGACTTTGGTGGCCGAATGTTAGGGCAGCAGACAGTACACATCCATAGTGGCAACATGACATCTGTAGCACCTACGGGGGACACAATGGTAACCAGTAGTACACAGGGTGTCCTAACCCACTGCAGATTATGGGCTGAACATCATGTGTGTCCGTACAGCCCCCACACATTCCATGCAGCTGGACAGGTGTGGACCAATACGGACAAATGATATACGATGGCCTATGGATATGCCCACTGAATGACCCCAACCCCCAAAGACACACACAGACTACAGCAGGCCAGGCAGTTTGATGTAGGTTGTGAAAGCTAGGATGTCCAACACCACTATGCTGGTATTTAAAGCTGGGATCTGACATACAGTAGTATCCCTCCAACCAGTGATTTAGGTAGGTCCACACACTGGCATGGAGTACCTGGCCTACCAGTACAGTAGCGGCACATGTGTACAACTGTCAGCTGTGCCCCCATCCAACCTACACATGTGAGAGTCATGTGTGCCACCCATGGTGCTGTTTAGGACTGTGGATGCGGTTGTATGTCCCCCCACGCTATGCAGACATGTAGCAACTGTCAATGCCACATGACCATTAGCTACCCTGCAGACACAGCATGACACCTGTCTGTGCAGAACAGAGGGGTCGGCAACACAGTACTGACTATCTGGACATGTGACACATGCGATACAGTTGACCATACTTGGCATGCTCACACACATGACGGTATGACAGTAATGTCGGTCGACAACATGCGTAACAGTCATACTGGGCATGCTCACACACTGAAACACAGGACAGCCAGGCATGCATACACCAGTGGTCTGGACATATCTGCCAGTACATTGCTATACTGCTGGATGACTGTGCTGTATGGTATGTGTGAGGTCTATTGTCTGTACATATGCCATGGTCTATTGTTAATTCACATGAGCTATGTGCACAGGGTACTGCTACCAACACGTGAATAGGACGGTTCTTTGTTTGCAGACAGACCGACGCCTTTGGATACGGACTGGGTAAAGCACATTCCAGCAGGTGGGAGCAGTTGTGCATGGGTTTTCACAGTGTTAAGTACTGCTGACCTCTGGTTACAGCACCTTATACCCGTTTAGATTCCACATTTCTTTGACAGTGCACTACTGGCATACTGGTAAACAAACACGCTTACAGCCGCTTGCTCACCGACGTTTGTACTTACATTTGTCACTCACGCTGGGTGTGTGCGATCCCTTGTTATGCGTATTACATCGGACTACATGACTACAGTATCAGGTATGTCTAACCATTTGGTGACAGCAGGCATTTGACTGTACGGACTCGGCAGCCTATCCAGTGATGTAATCATATTATATGCGTGTTCCTCATATGATCTGCTCCCATCTGCCTGATACATGGGAACCGATACTCTGCAATGCTGACATGTGAATCTTATTTTGTTAACACAGCTGTCTGCCGAGTCATGCTACCGCATACCTACTGTACGTTTTCTACCTTTCAGATTGCACGACGGGAGACTGTAGGAGTAACACCTTTCCCACTTTGCATGGGACAATCCCTCATTAGGCATATGTCATGTGACAATACTCTAGCCATTGCAATTGTCCTGATTAGGGGACATTCTCATATTCTACGTGTCTGTAGTGGTTGCTTGTTACAGGTCTTGTATACCTGACATGTCGATATGTTATATGTAGTAGCATAAGCAACTTTACTGCTGCTAGACTATGCTTTGATTTGTACTGATATGTATAATTCTGTACTATGCATGGCTGTATGTATGTTCTGCCCTGTTACATCTGACATTTCTACAGAGCAGGTCCCACTTTGGCCATTCAGAATGATGGCGGCCCTATAAATCATATATGTAGAGCTATCACATGTGTCAAGGCAACACATACCCACAACCAGTAGTAAACTGACTACTTCAACGGTTTGCATATGTTAAGGTTATTCTTGTAGCATTATAATTGCTAATACTGTTTCCTATTACATTTAGCTGTTTCTGATATAACAAATTAATTTCTGACACCACTGCACACAATATATGGCCTCCTTTCCTGAACTCACAGGCCATGTGCCATAACATTCATTTTGCAGGACACAACTGCCCAGACGGGTGTGTCCCTCAAAGGCATATGGGTGGTAAACCTCATCTATTATGCTATCATCTACCTAAGGTGGTCAGCAAGTTATGCACTTTCCGTCACTAGCAGACCTCACATACCAATGGGGGAGAATGAACACTGTATCAAGAACACTGCATAACACCCTGTGGGACACATTTAGACAATTGGTTTTATTAACTAGACACATTGACAGTCACAGAGCATATGTATTCATTCACGTTTGTTGAGGTACATGCTGTTTATGACTCATACATGTTGTCATCTGTCATTACCTGTATTCTGCCACCTGTCCATCTAATATCACTAGTTTTGGAAGTGTTTAGTTGGACTTTGTTACATTCCAATTCATAACTATGGACATCCATGCTAATCGGGTACACGGCACTGATTTGGTCCATATGTATTCCCCCGATGGTTTACAGACTATCCAGTAGATGTGCTCTTCAGGTTTGGGAGGTATAGGCATCTGCTATGCCCACATAGGAATATTAATGACTTCCACTGGGCGGGCCTACTACATCTCTGCCAACCAGCACCTGCACACTTAAGCCCATTATAGCATACCCATGGTTCACCTGCCTGGCACCCCTCTACAGCACTCATGACAAATACTTACTGTGAGCGCAGCTGGGGTGTGAGCACACCCCTACATATTGCCCACTCTCCCCGTCTCGGGACACATGTCGTTCATTTTGTCAACCCATGTATTATCACACTTGCACAACCTACTGTGCCATGTACACCTACATCCTGCTCGCATCGATGACAACGGGTTCACACGTACAGTGTCTTTTTGGGGTCCCGCAAGGGACACCGTTATTCATGTTTAAAGTGTAGACCTTGCAGATCTCTCCCACTGGTACTTTCCTACTGGTGTTTTGGACAGCAGCAGTGTATTTATCTTTATTGCCTGTCTGTATGTCTGACCGGCCTAGCTGGGTGGTGTGGGGGGTACAACGTTTATTTATTGAATGTCCCAGTCACATATGCCTGGGCTGTAAACATGTTACCCCTAATTGCTGTAAAGTAACCTAGTTATGTACATGTGTATATCTACAATGACATATATATTTGTTTTGTGTGTATGTGTATATATCAATACCTGTTGTATGTGTATATATATCTATCTATAGATATATGTATTATATCTTTTTGTGTGTGTGTGTGTGTGTGTGTGTGTGTGTGTGTGTGTGTGTGTGTGTGTGTGTGTGTGTATATATATATATATATATATATATATATATATATTTATATATATACATATATATATATCTATCTATATATATATATATGTATATATATGTGTGTGTGTGTGTGTATATATAAATATATATATATATATATATATATATATATATATATATATATATATATACGTTTTTTATCTATATATACATCTGTGTGTCCGTTAACCTATACATTTCCTGGACATAGACACTTACACATGAGTATTGGGTTTTATCTCTGCTTCAACAGCATACTATTGCCTTAGTCATTATGACACCGACACTTCACTCCTGTGAACTTGTGATCAGTATACTGCACGTTATACAGCGGACAGATGTTGCACATTTTTCATGTCTGGGGTGCCGCTGATAAGTGTGATGTGCTACAGTGTCATTCGACCTATTACTTGTATGCGTAGCCTATTATTCCTGCTACTGTGTTTGTTTCTGTGCACATTCATATTATTAATGTTATTAGAATGAGTGTTTGTGTTACTGAGATTGTACATCATCATATTGATGTCTGCATGTAGTTGTGTCTTGCTTTTCCCAGTTTGGGGTTGTCACAGCAGAACTCCGTTCTGCTCATGGTTGCCAGATAGGTTTTACGTGCTGGGCTGCCAGCCCTGACGCACAATATCCGACGACGATACGCCCATTCACGCATGTCTCCATGCAGACGACGCTCTATCTGGGAATTGCACTTACATACTAGCTGACCTTCACGGGCCGCTCCATTGCAACTGGCGCAACATACCCTAGCACTTCTGTGTCCATAATCGCATATCCATAGTTTCTCCAGCACACCCATGTTGAGTTCCCATGCATAACAGCCATTGTCCACCTGATATCGCAGCCATGACACACCTTTACACATTGCCCTCTCCAGAGCGTTGGGGCCCTACACACATTTTGTACCGCCTCGTGTATTCACAGGGTCCCCATCCATTCATATTTGTGCATACGTGCCTTGCCTGGTGTTATGGATTATGAACGATTTGTGGGTTACAAGTGGAGGTGTTCACAACATGTATTGCATTCCGTCTGTGTATAATGTTGACGTAGCACTTCAACGATGTTATGGCCACTGGTATAACCCTGCCTCTGGTGTGAATAGCGGTGCTTTACTCACTCTTGTGCAGCTTTATCTGACATACACTGTGAGCACTTTATAATACCTTACTTGCTCTAGATTCCCTTCACAACCCTTATGTTTGCTTTCGTCTTTTCATATATATATATATATATATATATATATATATATATATATATATATAATTGCATATTTCTGTTATGTCTGTGGATATTTATCTATACACACATCTATCTATCTATCTATCTATATATATATCTATATATATAAAAGTTACAGCTGTACAAGACAACATACATTTGCTATGCTACAAGCTGCGTACACCAGCACAGGTGCACTTGCATCTACTTATTCTGAGTTACATATGTTTACTGCCACTTCTTTTTGATTACATGTGCCTTATTCCTTATGAAAGTACCACTTTGATTGATGGAATCCGGTTAATGGCCCCATGCGAGATACGCGGTCACCTTTACATGTATAAATGTTGGCTTTACAGCACAGAGGCATTCATTACACAATAAATTAATATGTGCTATAGTCATACTTGAACCAGGAATGCCTTTATGTTAGGCAGATGCTCTAACCACTACATTATTGTTGTTCTGCCTCATTTATATGTATACCCATGGTTCATAGCTACTCTGACATATGCCTCACCGCTTCACTTTCACAGCAGGCATCCATTCTCCTGCTGGGAAAACCACAGTACTACACTTCCGACATTCCCTATTTCCTACTGCTCTGGACCCATGCTGCATGTCTACTCACTCCAAGGATATTCAGAACTCCTATGCTTATAGTCCTCCCACATACGTGTGCTTTATTGTCAGGGTGTTCATGTGCTAGGTGACTAGAACTGCCCTGTAGCTGTTCAAAAATCAGATGTAGCACATGGACAGAGTTAGTCCAGATTTTAACTTTCTACATGTGTTTACAGATGCAGGTGTTTGGGCACATCTGACCACATTATTAGGTCGGCACTACATAATATAGGGCAGGGAGTGGTTCCACTACATAATACAGGGTGGCGGGGTTCCACGTGTTTACCTTCACATTTGACTATTTCATTCATTTATATATACAATGAATATTATTCTGGACATCAGTTATAAATTCACTACAGGTATGCAATAGTCCTGTCAACAAATGTGACAGTTGGTTGGTGTACATATGTGTACGGACCTCTGTGATACTTGGGGAGTAGTTTCTACAGGGACAAGGCTATGACAAATCAGGGACAATCACGGACACGTCTACCATATTAGTACTATTAACTTGGAACTTGTTGACAGATTCGTATTACTACTTATTTTCTGCAGTTAAATGCATTGTAATCAGTCATTCTCATTCAACATCTTTCCTCCAAAGGTCACTAGCTTTGTGAGTGATTAAGAGGCTGGCCAGTTATTGTGCGAATGCTCTCACCATTGGTAGGGTTGACACATTGTCATATGTACAGGTTGGGATATATTCTGGGGACACCAGATTGTTTAGGCCAACACATACCCACGGTCAGTGCAGGTTTAGAACATTCATTATTTTCCTAACTGAGAGCCTATACCTTTAGCACTTTAGTTGTTAGTCTGTTTCTTGTATGAATTACGTATTTTCTGTTCTGACATGACCGCTTTAGGCAACTGTTACATGCAGTATGATACATAGTTATTTCCTACAATCACAGGACATTTGGCATTGTATCATTGTTGGTCAGGACACACCTACCCACACAGTGACTGTCCCTCACACAGTGGATCAGGGGGTATCCTGTTTATGTCGGTGCCTTCATCACCCTATTTCCAAGTGCCACTATGCGAATGTGTACAATATATTCTCTCGATTATTCATGTCGGGACACGTGCGTCATGGGCAGGTGTTTGATCCTGGGTAGTAGGTTCTGCATGACCATATAGGGCTGGACAGTCTCGTGCACCACTACTGCACATTCCAACTTGTGTCCAGATGTCTACAGGAGTGGACATCGTGTCTTGATACCCATTTTTATGTTTACACAAGTTACTTATCCCATGAGGGATATCCAAAAATTTAACAAGACCAATACCGACCATTCTTTTGGCTTTACGAAAATGTGCTGGGGGTTTTACATGCAAGGGATACATAGTTTGCAATCCTGAAACTGCCTAGGGTGACACTGCCTACTACATATGAGTAGTGGTCACTATGTGTAGATGTGGCTGCGCCAAGCTAGTAGGCCAAGTATTGTTGGATTTGGTGGACATTCAGGTATGGAGGCGGGTTGTGTGCTGTGGAGGGGATGATGGGTATTCCATTATGCATCCAGGTGTGTTGCATTTGAATTGGCCATTTCCATCAGGACCAATCTGTGGGTATGTGCCGGTGACATTTCTGTACATTTGTATCGCACATTTTAATATTCATATGTTTGTGGGATTGTGTTCTACAGTATGGCCTGTCATGTTGTAGTGCAGATGTGTATACATGTTCTTTGTGTTTCTTTCTGATTCACCCGCTGCTCCCTCATACGCTACCAGTTCACCTATTCTGCATACGACACAGTCTCACCTTTGAGGATTATACCATTATCCATCCCCCCCACACACATATTCCTGACACTCCATCCATCACTGCTTTGGTTGATGGCCCATGAGATGGTCAAGGTAACACATTGCATACACTACATATGCCAGGTACCTGTATGGTTGTGTGGACTACCCTGGCATGTTTCACCTTACACATGCTATACATCACGCACATAGGTACACGCCCATACTTAACTTTCATGACACGGTTGGTACACCCTGGTAATACGCGTTCAACTGTGACACATCCTGCTTGGACCGCATATGTGCGGAATTTGGCAGACTGCTCTGATTATTGGTAGGATGCCATCTGTTCCTATGTCCAGGATGGGATATATTCCGGACACATATCCGATTGTACTGGACAACACATACCCACAGTCAACGCTATGGATAATACTGTTCCTTTAAGCGTACATGTTGCCTTATTGTTGTAGCAGTTTATATGCTCCTTCTGTTTCGTTTTCATGCTTATTCTATTTCCTGTCACATATGATATGTTAAATATGGACATACCTATTGTATGTGACTATTACATGCGTTGTGGGATATAATTCTGTCATATGGTCGCTAGATATTTGCATTTATCTTGGTTTTGTTATGGACACATCTGCCCACCTGTGTACTCTCCCTCACAATGTGGGACAGCTGGTGACCCTGACCATTGGGCTGGACGTGGCTATTGGCGGCGCGCTAACATGATGCGTTTCACTTCCACTTGGTATAACTATCTACACTGCATTGGACTACAGGCACACAGTTTTCAATGTCATTTGTTCGAGGGATGGGGACCCATTATTCCCTACAATGCATTTGTGTTTGCCTCTTCATTTTGTGTTCGCAGGAACTGTCTTGCATGCTTTGCATACATTTCAGTATCCACAGACACTGACAGATGTGATTATTATTGCATGCAAATTGTTATATGCAAGCATTTTAGGTTGCACGTTGACAGCTGACATTTCCACGCCTCCGTGCGGCACTTTGACACGCCCTATGCACTTGCACTCATTTCCTATGCACGTGGCTGTGGCAGCAGCGCGCCTTCATTAATATGCATTTGGCGCTACTGTGCCATCTTCATGCCACATGGTCGGCGCAAACCTAACGCCGGCCTTGCGCTGAGCCTCATGAGTCCCAGGGCATGTCTTTGAATCCACCTTCATTATTTTAACGAACCTTTCAAAAAAGTACAAAACTCATGTCTAATAATACCTTGCTTTTTTCAAGTTTTATCAGTCTCAGTCTCTGAGGTTGACTCATTTGTTTACCTTGTTTTAAATCATAGGTCTTGTCCCATAAAGAAAAGAGCATGGATTACATGTGAGATAAGTTTGCATGTGTGTGTGTGTGTGTGTGTGTGTGTGTGTGTGTGTGTGTGTGTGTGTGTGTGTGTGTGTGTGTGTGTGTGTGTGTATGTGTGTGCATGTCTGTCTGTGTATAACTATAAATATATATATATATATATATATATATATATATATATATATATATATATATATATAAAGAGAGAGAGAGAGAGAGACACACACACACATATGTAGATATATTTAGATTTACACAGGCACATGCACTCACACATATATCTATATTTGCACGGTTGTATACCAGTTGTGCATTGCCTGTATTGATCACGTTATTTTACATTTAAATTCTGATGCTCACTTTACTCACGAGTACTTCTGATGCATTGCTCTCCTTACTTAATGACTTGGCCAAGTTTCCTTCAGCCTTCCTAGAAAACCCTAAAGCTTTGCATATGTAAAATCTTCAGCTACTCACCACTATAAATCATTTCTGAAGTACTAAAATTGATAAAGCCTCTGCTTCCTCTTTTTCTCCTGTAGCAGAACTATTATTTTTGTAGAATACTCTATGATATGTGCAGTTTCTTCAAACCTGTTTCAGGGTAATAAAACTGAATCATGTTTTACAGTCCCCATATATTAAGCAGATTGATAGTATCTCCAACAAAATTTACAGCATTCTTCTGAATTTTAAATGTATTTATTATTCTTAGTAGGCCACATTCTAGTTAGAATGCCATGGAAACATTTTCTTTTTTTTTCTGTGATAAAGGATTAGCATTCAAGCAAACACGAAATTATTTCAGTTTATTAGTTTTCCTCTGTCCCTGAATGTTAGTCTGTCTTGCTGTCTGTCTGCTAGATTATCTGTCAGTCACTCATATGTGCTGTGTGTGTGTGTGTGTGTGTGTGTGTGTGTGTGTGTGTGTGTGTGTGTGTGTGTGTGTGTGTGTACTGTATGCAAGCACATGCATACATATGAATGCACCTCTACCTACTTTAAAATATCCCAAAAAACTGGCCCCGTACTAGAGTTTAAATTATAATACCTCAGTTCAGTATTTATGTTTACACACATGAAATCAACACACTATCAGTGAAAGGATAGTCTCTTAAGTTGCCCATTTTCATCTGATTCTACCTTTGGAACTTGGATCCAATTTGGATCCAGAATCAGCAACTTCAAAACTCTGGATCAAGGGCTCCGACTCCTCCCCTACCTATAATTCGCTCACCATTGTCTAATTACCTCAGATCTCATTTGCCTCTTCAACTGGATGGTCACAGAGCCTCTGAGTTAGTTTTGGATGAGTGATTTTTTTCACTTTATCTTAAATTCAAACTTTGAATTCTATTTCTCTGTTGTTTTCTTTTCCTCTCATTCTATATATCTGTATAGGTCTCTCTCTCTCTCTCTCTCTCTCTCTCTCTATATATATATATATATATATATATATGGGTCTACTACACATAATCGAAATTTCATATGACTGAAATTCATTTGACTGAGACCAGAACATCAAAAGTTCAAAACACTGAAAACTCATTTGACTGAAACTCATAACAGTGACACATTAAATTAAAAGGTATATGCCCTTTTCCCACTGTAGTGCGATCCTGGAGTTAGTATATATAGTTAGAAGTGTGTGGGAGGCACAGCCCCCACATCAGGGGGTGTGGGGGGTGTAGCCCCCCCACATACGTTATACATTTTAAAACATACAGATGGATACTTATAACTGCAATGAATAACTCTTTGCAGAAGACAATATATACCTAAACTATGTGAGGGGCTATGCCTCCCACAACCGCCCTAACTATATATACCAACTCCAGTATTGCATTCTTGGGTGTTAAGGATACTTATCAAAGGATACTCGCTGCCACTTTTAACAATGCCTCAGGCAAAAGTAAGGATTCCCTTCATAACACCCAGTCAGCTTAAATCCACAACAGCAGAAGTAAGCAAGCTGTTGGAAGAAAGAGTCATCGAGCAGGTCCCTCCAGACAGGATAGGATCTGGTTTCTACTCCTGGTTCTATTTATTTCCAAAAAAGATGGGAGACCTAAGGCTAATATTGGATCTAAGCCACTTAAACCAATATATGAAACAGACAAAATTCCAGATGGTCACAGTTCCGTCCATTTTGCCTCTATTCAAAAAGGAGGACTGGATGTACTCTATCAATCTCCAGGATGCCTATTTCTGCATAAAAATACAGACACACCAGGAGATTTTCTCTATTTTCAGCTGGGAGCCAATCATTTTAATTTCAGAGCTCTACCCTTTGGACTCAGCATAGACCCCCCCCCCGTGTGTTTACCAAATGCATAGCAGCAGTAGCTGCTTATTTTAGACTGCAAGGGTTCCATGTGTTCCCTTACCTAAATGATTAGCTTCTTATCACTCTGACAAAGGACCTGATAATTCTGCAAAGGGGTCACTTACTCCAGCTACTTCACCATCTGGGAATCACTGTGAACATACAGAAAAGCAAACTGTTACCTACTGATAATCTGGAATTCATCGGATGCCATCTAAACACTACAACTCAGATAGCCACCTTACCTCTACACAGGGTTTATTCAATCCACCAAACAGCATCACAAGTACAAGACAATCCATCCCCTCCAGCATGCTTAATTCTAAATCTTAATCACTCTTGTTCCCATGTCCAGATTCCACATGAGGGTTCTGCAATGAACTCTTTTAGTCCAATGGTGTCAACATTTTCACACTCTCAACACTCCAATCAGGTTGACCTCAGTATGCAGAGCCCATTCAGAATGATGGGTCTCTTCATCAGCATTGAGAACAGGTTGCCTGTTTTCTCCACTTTCACCATAAAGTTGTCATGGGCGCTTCCCTTTTAAGGTGAGAGAATTACGAGGGGAGGATAGTTAAAGATACATGGACACGCTTAGAGACCAATATACACATCAACATTCATGAAATGAGAGCAGTCCTTTTGGTGTTGTCAGCACTTCAAGACTCTGTTCCAGTAGGTGCAATTGCAATCCAGAGAGATAACGTCAGTGGTCTGGTACATCAACAAACAAGGGTGAACCAGGTCTTATCCATTGTGCTGAAAGGCCATGAGAGTTTGGCAATGGGCAATGTCTTCCCATTGCTTCCTGATGGCAATGCACATTCTGGAGACCTCTAATGTACAAGCAGACAGAAGGTGCATTCTTTTGCCTCATGACTTAAACCCGAATTCAACAGTGACAAACAAAATCTCCAGTCACCGGAGCCAACCCTGCTGCAACCCATTTGTCTCCTACCTGAACAACAAGTGCAGCAGTTATTTTGCTCTGATCCCTACACAGGGTCAGTCACCAAGGGATGCTCTGATCTACAATTGGCCCCGGGGTCTCCTCTATGCATTCCCTCCATTTCCTCTAATTACAAAATTCATTCAGAAAGTCTGAAGGGTCATGGCCAAGGTGATTCTCATTGCCCCATACTGGCCATGTCAGGTATGATTCCCTTATCTTTGGATTCATCTGCTCTCTTCACCCTGGACTCTTGCCCACAGGCCAGACCTAATCGCTCTTCCTTCTGGACATCCTCTTCCAGACCTAGACTCTCTAAAATTAATAGCTTGGTTACTCTATTTCTAGCAATGTTCATATTCTTTCTGCTTCACAAAAGTCTAGCACTAGAAGAGTGCATCAAAGCAAATGGAAAATATTTCTTTCTGGGCTATGGGGAAAGGTTTAGATCCTTTCTCAACTCCCATTCCTTCTATTCTAGAGTTCCTATCTGAACTTTTTCAAAAAAGGTTCAAGTTTCTCAACAATCAGGGTTCAACTGGCAGCCATTTCCAATTTTCACATAGGTCATAACTAGATTCCTATAGCTGTTTGAAAGGTGCCTAAGGCCTTTCTTAAAGTAACTTTTCTTCTTCACCCCCTATTAGAAATCCTGCTCCTCCTTGGGACATCACAGTAATGCTTCAGGATATCAAGTTCCTTACAAACTAGCAGATTCAGTGAACATTCAGTTTTTTTTTTACATGGAAAACAATCTTTTTTGGTGACAATCACTTCTGCAAACAGGATTTCAGAACTTCAGGCTCTTTAATGTTTATCAGCTTACTTGTTTTTTTGTAAGGATAGAGTTTTTCTTAAAACAGAACCATCTTTCATTCTTAAGGTAGTATCTGAGTCCAACATAAATCAAACCATCATTTTGTCTGCATTCTTTCCAAAATAATCCAACAAGGAGAATATACACAACACTAACTTGATGTTCAGACAACTTAGATTTTATTTACAGAAAAGTAGTCAGGTCAACTACTCATTGCATTCTCTAGATCTAAGCTGGGATACGGAGTTTCCAAGATCATTCTCAAAGTGGCTAACAAGCTGTAAATCCTTTGTTTATGAAAAACTGGGTTTAAAACTCTCCAAAAAATGCAAAGCTCATTCCATAAGAGCTGTGGCAACTTCAGTAGTTTTACAGCGCAATTTTCTGATTGATGAGATTTGCACACTTTTGTGTCTCACTATAAACTGGATGTACAATCAGAGTCCATTCATCATTTGGCTCTGCTGTTCTCAGGGATATCCTTTCACAAGTCTACCAGGGAAATCATGTACCAAGGGATTCAGTCCCAAAGGTTGAATCAGATGAAAATGGACATCAGATTTGACAGTTATGTACTTACCATAATGATGGATCCATGTTGTCCTATTTTCATCTGGTTCAACACCCCTCCCACTACACCACTTCCAAATTATCACCTAAAGCTCCTGGAAGAATGAGTTAGCACTTAGGAGTCTATCTCTAACTTCAACAGCTTATTAGCATCATATCCAAATGGTATTCTTGTCCTCCCATTCCCATTTAATTATTTTTTCTCTGTCTTTATCTATTTACTAATTAAGTATATTCTCACATGGGGCAACCTCGATCTAAAGTAATTAGAGAGTGGCAAGGAAATTATGGGTGGAGAAAGAGTCAGAGCCCTGCATCCAAAGGTTTGAAGTTGCCAAGGCCAGATCTGAATCGGATCCAAAGCCCAAAGTTGAACCAGGCAAAAGCAGGGCAACACAGATCTATCGTTATGATAAGTACATTACTTTCATTTACCACAGACTATATTAGTATTGGAAACCAAGAAATTGCACTGGCTTTAACACCTTGTACTCTCATTGTTACACCATGACTCATGCTTAACTGAATGTTTGTTTATGCAAATGGCATATGCACATTGTATTCCAATATCCTGCTTAGACCGAAAAGTACTTTTCTCTTCTTAAATCAACAGAATGGGAAAGGAAGGGTAGGGAGATGGAGGACTGAAAGAGGAACATGAAACCATACAATCTGATTTCACCCCCGTACTCTGCACCACTGAAGTATGGACTTAGGACTTTTAATTGAAAAAATGCTAGGGGCTGCTGCAGGTCTACTACATATGTATGTGCTAGATTTTAAGGTCAATGCTGCTGCTGCTGACCCTAGGCCTGGACTGAGAAGGAGGAGAGTGTTCAGGCCCAGGGTAACCTTCCAGGGGCTACATGAGCTGGAGATTGTAGAGTGCTACAGGGTGAACAGGGACATACTACAAGAACTCACTGAGCTCTGCCAACCTTAACTCAGACCCAGAGCCAACAGAGGGGAGCCCATCCCAGTGGAAACTAAGGTATGTGTTGCTCTTAGGATACTAGCTATGGGTACATTCCAAAGACCAACTGGGGATATGATGGTGGTTTCACAAGTATCAGCATCCAGGGTACTCCACCAGCTCCTGGATGCCATGCTACCACATGCCAGTGAGCACATTTATTTTCCCCTCACCCATGAGGTGAGGACCAGCAGTATGCAACACTTCTACCATGTAGCACACTACCCTGAGGTACCGAGTGCCATAGATTGCACTCATGTACACATCAAGGCACCACCTAGTGTGTAGGGTAGAAAATTCGTCCACCATAAGAGGCACCACTCCATCAACTGCCAGGTCATGTGCAATACCGGGGCATTAGGGTCTATATTAGAGCATCAAATATTTAACAGTTCAAATCACTAAAGGTCGATCTTTAGTGATCGAACTGTTAAAACATCAAATGTTCATAAAAAAAAAATAAAAACAATAAAAAAAACTAAATGGTGTAGGCAGGGGGGCAAGCACCCCCTGCACCCGCCCCGCTACTTAAATATGGCAACTCCGGGACAGCACTACATTGAAGTAAATGGTAATCTCCCCTTACGGAGATTTCCTTTTACTTCTTCGATGTTCTGCAGTTTCACTATTCTCGTGTCGACAATGTCAGATTCGACATTGTCTGCTTTTGAAAATTTAATACAGACCCGAGCATTATCATGAATGTGTGTGCTGGCAGCCCTGGCAGTTATCACAACTCCCATATCTGGCACGCATCACAGCTATACCAGATGTTTGCTATGGGGGACTTCCCAAACAGCCATTTACAGGGATATGCCGGCTACACATTAAAACCATGGATGATGACACCCATCAGAAATGCACACACACTCACCGAAGAATGCCATAATGAAGCACATGCACAAACTAGGAACATCACAGAGGGTGTGTTTGGGCTGCTGAAGTCACAGTTCTGTGCGTCTATATATCTGCTGGAGCTCTGCAGTACTGTCTAGCCACATGTCCACATATGTTCACAGTATGTGCCATGCTATACAATATGATCCTGCAGAAACAGCTGCAGCAGGATCAGCAAAGGGAAGGGATACACAGCCCCCAACCAGTGCCTAGGTCACCACAGCCACACCCACAGGGGGACTTCCGAGGAGGAAAACCCTGAGGTTGTCCGTGTAGGCAGACACAGGCATGCCCAGTATGCCCTGGCCTTGGGCACATGCACTGACAACCTAGGGTCCTAGGAACTAACACCTTACTCCAACTTGCATACATATTAGTAAAAATGATGTCAACCATCCAACACAACCTGTACCTCACCATGTATTGGCTGTGGATAGCATGCATCAGACAGAGTCAGACCCGAACTACAGGTCTGTCAACTGCTGCATTCGCAAGGTAAGTTACACAGTTAATCATCACTTGTAAAGGGTGCTAGAATATGGTAGCATATGTATGAACCTGCTGCATGTATGCAAGGGAATATAGTGGGCTACTGGGCTGCATGCAGAGACCTAACAGCCACTTGGGACAACAGGTACTTTGTCCTATTGGTATGTGCCCCACCATAGATCTAAGACAGGCTTACTGCTGTAATCCCTATTCCCCATACCTTCATCCTCCCATCTGCATCCTATTATATGGAGAAATCTATTACATATCTGACAGAGTGCAGTGCTCCTTTGTTGAACTTTGCTTTCAGTAATCTTTTGATAAGGCACTCTCTGTGTGTATAAAGTCTCATACAGACATGTTCCCCATAACCAGCTGCTTGTCTTTGTAAGGTACTGCTCATTAGCAGGCGATTGCCTCTGCACCACTTTGTGGCTCAGAATTGCTAACTGCAGCCAAAACATCTGTATTGTACTAGCCAATGATATGCCACCACAGTGCAATATATAAGACTTTCATGTAGTCCTTGGCCCCTATCTTAGTTTTTGAGATGGACATTACTGAAGTGTGGAGACTTCAGCATCACAGAAGGTATGTACAAACACCATCCACTGTAGTGATTTATGATCTATATCCACAGATTTGCTTCATATGTGTGGTCAGTGTCCCATACCATTGTGGTCATCTGGCATTGCACTGGCAGTCACTGTGGGCTGAGGTCAGTAAGGGAAGAGACACAAGTGTGTGTGTCACACTGCGTACCCATCAGACTATGCATGCCGCTGCATTAGCTGTTATTCCATCAACATACTATCTTTGTAGGGGCAAACTGTTAAACATGTCCCTATCTGTGGGCCTTTGCCCCACCCCCTCATTAAATATGGCTGTGTCCGGATCCCTTCTTCTAGGGAATTGGAAGATACGGTAGGTCTGTAGCAGCTACCTTTACAAACAGCTGTGTATGCGAGGGCTGCAAATGCTGCTGAAGCCTACAACACATAGGAGGGAGTGTGAACACTTTGGTGGACAGCAAGCTGTACATGTAACTGAGTCTGCTGTGTCAGGCCTGTCATTATGACAGAGCCAGGGCAAGGGTATTCTATACAATGTAATCGGGACATGTGCTTAAGGCACGTCTGTTATCCAACAGTGTGACTAAAAGAGTAGTAGGCAACATATAGTTAGGTTATATGGGTATGTGGATTAATCTCTCTGCCTGCAGGCCTTTGCCTTGAAAACCTGGGTGGAAGTTAATTAAGTAGCAGTAACCTGTGGGGAGTAAGATTGCATGGCTCAGTCATTACTTGCTGTCTTCACAATAATGTAATTGAAGTGCGACACAACACTGGATTCGAACCCAGAACTGTGTGTGGCAAAATGTACTGCATGCAAAGCATTTAACAGACTGAGCTACTGAGACACTGCAATAGCAGGTGTATTCGCAGGATATATGTGCACACATATACAGGCTGTGAGAAACATTTTTATATCCATGAGTATGTGCATGGCTTCACATGGTTGCATTTCTGTACCAGGGTCCCAGTTGTACATGTACTTTGCCATTGCTGCCTTAGCAGGTGTCTTTCCACAAATTGCTGATAAAAGGGCACATATACCTGCTATCACAGGCCGCACTTACATCCATTAGTATGTCTTCAGTATTATTTATTATTGCAGCAGGGTCCAGGGTACACTCCCAGTTTTCACATTAGTTTTTTTGTTTCAGTTACATCTCAAATGTCTGTAAGTTCATAGGTTCATAGGTTCATACTAGGCTATCTGCCCTAGGGCATTTATAAGCCTAGCCAGAATGTGTTTGGCTTTTGCCACCCATTTTAAATTTATTTTGCTATGCCCTTTTTCGAGGTTAGTATACTATGCCTTTGTCTAACAGTGACACAGAAGTGATACCCGGGGTAAACCTACGATCTCCCATCCACTCATCAAGATTCCTCTTGAAGAGAGTCAATGAGGGACTCTGCCTAACCTGGACTGGGATTTTATTCCAGAGTGAAGGGAGCCTCTGGGTTATGAATCTGTCCCTCCAGCATGTCCTATTTATTTCAGTGCTGAGGTTCAAGTCTCTTGAGCACATAGCTCGATGGGATTTGGATTTTCTGAGGTGCAGCATGTCCATTAATTCCGGGTTGGACATGGCTTTATACATCGGGCACAGATCGCCTCTGAGCAGGCGGTATGCCACTGAGTAGAGCTGGAGTTTCTTTAACCGGGCAGCATATGGCATCTGTTTGAGCCCTTTGATCCTCTTTGTGAGGTACTTTTGGGGTTTTTCCAGTTGCTGCAGGTGTCTGGTAAGGTACAGCCCAAAAGGGCCTTTGTACTCAATTATGGGCCTGATGAGGGATGAGTAAAGAGGCACGATGACCTCCCCTGATCTAGATGTGAATCCCTTCATGATTAGGTGGGCTATATAAAATGTTTTTCTAACCACTTTGGCCACGTGGTTGTGAAATGAGAGATTGCTATCAACTTGGGTCCCCAGGTCCCTAATTACTTTTTCTGTACTTAATGGATTACCACCTATGTGGTAATTTGTGGGCAGTAGCAAGCAGTATGTTTCTCTGGAAACATCTACTTAACCTAAAGCCTGTGTAGTGTGGTGGGTTAATGCAGTGTGCGATAGCTGAGAGGGGCCCATGTTTGACAATTGGCAGAGGCATTTGTTTTCTACATGTGAGTTACAATATAATAGACACATTTAGACATTAAAGCTCATTTAAGCTGAGCTAAGGGAAGTGGCATTGCGCAACATGTTGCGCCGCTCTGCGCAAATCCGTGCAAACTTGCACTAAGAAAGTATAAAGAAAAGAAAAAGGGGGTGATAGGAAAGTGATGAAATGAGGGCAAGCAGGGGGGAAAAACAATGTGAAAGGCCAGTAGAGATGTGCAAGATGGGTGTAGGGGAAAAAAACATAGCTATCCATTTCTTGTACAGCAACAGCCATGCATCTTGACAGGTTTTGTAGATGAATTTGGACTCTCAACCCCAGAGAGAGGGGTGATGACCACATAAATGTGTTGACAAGCCAATTGGACCAAATTAGTTGTGTCCAGTGGACAAATGTACAAAACGAAGAGCTATGTATGGGGCAATATTTTTATTGGGGCGATATTTTTATTGTGGGACATGTGCCCATTTTTATTTTAGGGACAGAGTGTTGGGGAGGGGACATAGGTACATGTGGGGAGGTATGCTGGGTAGGAGAGGATGCAAGAGCAGACAGAGAAGACAGCAGAGAGGGGCAGTGTGTGACATGTATGGGGGTAAACACCTTGGACAGGGAGGGTGATGTGGAATCAGAGTTTCATGTGCCTCCAGATGGTGGCAGCATGACTGATATCCCTACCCATGGGCAGTCGACACTGCTGCTTCATGCCCAGAAGGTGTCTTTGCTGGAGGCTGGGCGCCAGGGCTAGCCTGCCCCACCAGGTTGGCTAGTGTGTCCTCAATCTGGCACAGGTGATGTTCATAGGTCTGATGAATGATCCTGTGCACCATGACCAGCACTTCCTGTTGGGTGACTGCAGCCCCTCTGGCACTGCTCCCAGGGGGAGGCCAGGCCCCATCTCCTGAGGTGGTTCCACCTGACACTGCAGGTGGTGCAGGAGCAGTGGAGAGGGCACCATCACCCTGGGTCCCAGATGTGGAGGGATAGGTATTTTTTTAATTCAGAAGATTATTCCAATATCATGCAAATCTTTTATTTAATAAAGAGTGGTAATTCACTTTGTCTATGGTGTGCAGGGTCCTGGGTTCGAGCCTTACAGAGGCTGTTTATTTCTCTTCATGGGAGGGTGGCCTAATGGTTAAGGTGTTTGCCTTACAAACACAAGGTGCAGGGTTTGAGTCTCACAAGGGATAATTGGCTAGGGTTAAAATGGCTCACAAGGGCAGTTAGCTTAGTATAAATCTATGAACCTATGAACCTATGAACCTAAAAACCAAATCAACATCACTTACAGTCCTATAAATTCCTATTTAGAAGAACATATTCTTGACCAACGTATTAGTTATGAAACTTTTGAGTTCCTCATGAATCACCACTCTATTTTTCCGGCAACATTTGGTATTCCTAAGGTTCACAAAAGCATCACTGAGCCTCTCTTTAGACCCATACTTGTGGCCAGTGGCTCTAAAACTCTTCCACTGGCAATCCTAGTTGACAAACTGGTCAAGCATGTCATGTAGTAGAATCTACCCCTCATCTGGTTAAAGATTCTTGGGAATTTTTAGGACAGTTAAAACAGGAGATTTGGTTTGAAGACTTAATATTTTTAATTACTGATGTCAAGGATCTCTTTTCCTCTATTCCCAAAACAGAAGGGTTAGAACTTTTTGACGACACTTTTCTTTTTCTGTTTTGAATCATGACCAAATTAGTTTAGTTTGTGAATTGATGACATTGATTCTAGAAAACAATTACATATTCTTTGAGAGCCAATATTTTTAACAGGTAAGAGGCATAGCTATGGGGGCAGCATGTGCCCCCGTTTACACCAACATTGTGCTTATGGTGTGAGAAGTTAAACATGTTTTTCAAAGTGACTTTTGGAACAATATATAATTATATATTAGGTATTTGGATGATATTTTTATCTTATGGAAGGTTAATATAGAATTAATACCTAGATTTACAGAAAATTTGAACAACACTACTGAATTTTTGACATTTACATATGAACATAGTGCTAGTAAGATACATTACTTGGGCATTACTATCGCACAAAGGTTTTAAATCAAATATTTACCAAAAAAGTACATTTTGTAATTCTTATCTTCTCTTTTCAAGCATCCATCCCTTGTCACAGAAAAAAGAGTCTGGTTAAGGGACAAGCAATACAGATTGCTCGCATGACATCTCAGTTCAAGTATGCTAGAGAGGAATTCTTTTTAAATTAAGGGATATGTTCCTAGAGAGTAACTACCCAAAGAAGATGGTAGATGATATTATAGAGGGTGTACACGATGATTGGGGGAAAAGGTATACACCACTTTTGGGTGTGGGCATTCCCAACACATACCATTCTGATTCACTACCTGAACCCATCAATTATAAAAATGCCTGTACTGTTTAACACAGTCCTATTTCAGGGGAAATAAGGAATATTATTAAGAAAAACTGGAATATATTCAGAGTGAATAACAATGTGAAAACTGTTGTGGGGGAAAAGCCTATATTTATTAATAAAGTGGGTAGTAATATTAAAAAACTTTTGGAAAATAAGAACAACAATAACTTAATTACTGGTGTAGGTATGAAACCCTGCAGACGTTGCAGTCAATGCCCTTATATTATTAAAAGCCATGGCATTATCTTGGCAAACCACATGAAAACAAAAATTAATTTCAGGAAAGGGAATTGTCTTACTAACAGGGTGGTTTATTTAGCTAAGTGTGAATCATGTAGTGGATTCTATGTTGGAAAAACTGAGTGGGCCTTAAAAAATAGAATTTACTAGCATATTTATGAAATTCAAAATAAGAAATAAATTAATGCTTTATACAGACACTCCCTAGTTTGTCAGGGGTTTGCTAGGTTTAGATTTGGGGATTTGTTAGGTTTAGATTTGGCATACTGGAATCTTTAAACATTTACTTAAGAAGGGGAGATTGGAAAAACCGTTTGTGTAAAAGGGAACTACAATGGCAGCTGAGATTGGCTGCAAATCTCCTACCCAAATTGAATGATTATGTCTCCTTAGTGCCAGCTTTAAAAGAAAAAGCTGACAAGTTATAAGGCAGGTTAAGTATTTTGTTGCAGGAATAATGCTGTGAGCAAATCCTTCCCTAACTTTATATATTAATATTATATAGTATTTTTTTTTTAATTGACATAAACTTTGAATACAATATATGTACAACAATGTTATACAATGTACTATATCATATTATGATTATTTTTTTCAATTGTTATTTTGGTTTGTGTCAATAACTTATTTCTGATATGAACTGAAAAGTACATAGCATGTGACTATTTCCTAGGCTCCTATTGGTATATATGTCACCAATAGTATGTGTTGAAAAGCTATTTAAATGATTCTATGAGTTTTATCTATATTCTGATGAAGTCCCCTGGGAGAGGGCAGAAGTGCTCAATTATTTTGTGTTTTATTAACAATAAATTTGTTGTTTTTGTTGCTCCTCCATTGGTGCGTTTATTTTCATTTACTAGTTTGGGTTGGAGAACACACTGCACCTTGTTTGTAGTTTTGGGTCCCAGATGTGCTAGGACCCAGTGCCATGGCCAGCTGAGGGAAGGTAGGCAGATCACCAGGAGCTGCACTACCTTGATGTGCTGTGGTGATGGAGGTATAGCAATAAGTATAGGTTTGTTATGAAGAAAACTTAGCAATAACAGCATGCCATAACAGTAGAAATAACCCAATTACATGTCAATGCATATTATGTGAAACAAACAATACATGACAGAACAGTCAATATGTTAACAGCATACCAGTAACAGTTACAGCATAATGCAAACAAAATAGATAATTCAACAAGATATGTTAATATGCAACCGTTATAATACATAACAATAATAATACAAATGCCCAAAATACAGGTAATTTAACAAATTATGTTAATAGTAAATCATAATCAATGGATAACAATAACAAATAAATCTAGATGAGGGGTGGGGAGAGAGAGAAAAAGTCCATTAGCACCATTATAGGCTATTTACTTGACAACACTGCTACTATCTTCTGTATGGGTCTGCCTTTTCTTTATGTGTAGAAGTCCCCTATAGCTGCTGTAGCATGTACATACCTCTCAAGCTATTCACATGGGACAGTATGGGCCAAGCAGTAACAACTGTAGGTATACAACTACACAGAACACTGGCACATCAGAAAACCTTATATAAATACCAAGGTGTACTGTGGGATGATGTGATAGTTTGTAATTTATGTACTCGTTCCAATGGTAATCATGTGACAGACGGATTACGTACTACTAATTTCATTACATGACAGCGTGACACTTGAGAGACATGTATGTGTACAGTATGTATTTCCTTTATGTTATGCTGTACTTTCACATTCTTGCTAATGATTTTAACAGTCTGTGACATGCAAACACACAATTATTTACTCATAATATGGGCTATCTCACCCATTTACCTGTAGCTCCTATGGAGAGAGAATCTGTAAACATTACGTGACTGATACTGTAATATTTAGTGCCACATAGCAATGGATTCAAATTCTGGTCTGTGTGTGGCAAAATTTACTACAGACAGAGCATTTAATAATCTGCATTACTGAGTCACTGCTAACTACTGATTGACTGATATTTACCTAAAGCTCACATGGAACCAATATATGACCTAGTATCAGTACTACAGTTGTATACTAGACTGCAGTGACAGTAGAACACACATGCATGGGAGGTTTGTATAATGGTTAAGGTGTTTACCTTACAGCCACAAATTCAGGGTTTGATTCTCACTTGGGATAATTAGCTAGGCTTAAAATAGTCAGCAAGGGCAGTTAGCCTATTACTAATCTATGAACCTATGAAAGACAAACATGGCAGAGATAGTAGGTAACCTATACATTAGTATATAGAATTCAGGTATATACAATATATTGTTATTGGTTTGAAATAGCTGTGAAGTCAACAAACTATATCAGATCATGGAGTGGGCTACCTCACCCATATACCTTGCTTACCTGCTGTTTGTGGATGACAGGCAATATGTGGGCAATATTGGCCTAGAAACAGCCTTGAATGGTATTGTATGCGTTAAGTAAGACATGGGTCTGCCATTATATTTGCAAGCTATAGCTATTACAGTGTTATAGTTGACTGTAGCACCTTACCTCACAGCCTGAATGTATACAGTTGTACTGCAATGGTTAAATCAAGACAAACCAGATGTACACAATTTACCTTGGTGTTATTGGTATTGCTTCATGTGTTATTGCAGAACAGTTGGCATTATTCATTTATTGACAACCAGCTCTAATTCCACACTTATTGCACTATAGACATTATTGTAATGCAGTTTCTGGTATTGTTTCAAGTTTTTATTGGACAACAGTTGTCATTATTCAGGTCTTGAAATTCAGCTCTACTTCCACAGTTATTGCACTACATGCTTTATTGTATATACTTTAATGCATGTAATGGTATTGTTTCATGTTTTTATTGCACTACAGTTGGCATTATTCATTTATTACATGACAGCTCTAAGTCCACACTTATTGCAATGCAAACTTTACTGTACATACTTTATTGCAGGTAATACTTTAGTCTTTCTTGCTTATTTCATTACAGCTAGCATAATACATCCATACTCACCACACTCACGGCACAACCTGGCCAGGCGCCAGGCATGCTCCTTGAGGTTGTGAGCCCTCTCCTCTGCAGCTGTTGGAAAAGAAGCACACCATTATGCATATCCGTTTACAGACCTTCAGACTAGATATTGGTGAAACAGAGGTAAAAGTACTTACATACATGTGGGACATTCTCTGCCCAAAATTTTTTGACCCAGAGGTCCAAGAGATCCCCCTTTCATCTTTTCAGGTCATCATGGTGGTGATGGCACTGCTCACCTGTGCAGGGAATACCAGTTGCATTGGTGAGTTCCCTTGACAGCTAGTCCCAGGCCTCCTCCTTGCACTCTGAGTCCTGGTAACCTCCCTGCAGCACCCGATCTTCATGGTTTTTGACTAGGAGTCCGACCATGACCCTGAAATCCAAAATGCCCCAACTCTGCACCCAAAAGCCTGAACCCTCACCAAAGCCTGCCATACTATCTGTCAGAGACAGAACTCCAATTAATGATGCTGTATTTCTGCCTATTGGGTTTAATGTAGCCTGTTTTTCCACCCTTACATGTCATTGAGCAATATGTGGTGCATCACTTAGTAGCATGTAAACCAGCTCAGCTGAGGTGAGCAGTGCAAAAACTCAAAAATTTGTATGCTTAGCAGTGCTTGGCAATGCACAAACCAGCCAAGTAAAGCTGAGCAGAGCATATACATTCTCAGACATTATTGTGTTTATGCAGTGCTTAGCAGGTCTTAGCAGAGCTTAACAGAGCACAGCAGGCCATAATTTAAAAATAATTGGCATAACTTGCATTTCAAACATGAATGCTTATTTTCCCTTCTATGTATTCAAACCTTGCACCTACTGCACATGAGGTTGCAACTCTCCCCATTTAGCTATGAGGATATGTGGAATTCAGCTATACCTTTACATATACCTCTGAGCTGCCTATAAGCACTGCTGAGCACCACACAGCACCATGCAAAGCCGCTCAGCTATGCTTAAACATGACCTTTAAAGAAATAATTGTATCTGGTTTCTATTTTTAGATGTCCGGCAGGTGTCTCTGCACCAGTTAGCATTGCTGCTCTCTGTGCCCAACAAACATGCTTTAAAAAAAACAAAAAAAAAAAAAACTAAAAAAAATAAATAAATAAAATAATACAATTGGACAGTGCAGGGAGTGTCATACTCATCTACGGACACAGTTGGCGTTATACTCCCTACACTGATTCAATAGCCATGTTCCATGGCTCTCCCTTGGGAACGCATCATGATTAATATGCATGGAGTGCTGCCGAGAGTGAATCTTGTACACAGACGTGATAACATTCCATGCAGGCCCTACACTGTGCCTACATGGATTTTATTAAATCCTGGGGCATGTCTTTTACTGCTTCTAAATGTTTGTGTTTGTGTCTGTGAGAGAGAAAGAGTTTGAGTAGACACTAAATAATTACCAAACTTATATTTTTGATATAAAATACTTTCTCCAACATCATTTTACCTCAACAATAATATATCTATATATATATAAATATATATATATATATATATATATATATATATATATATATATATGGGTCTACTTGGACCCATCAAAATAACAATTCAGCGAAACTCATTGTTCCTGGAGATCATGGTACAGTGGGGCTAAGGGAATTTCTCTTTTCCCCACTGTAGTGCGATCTCAGAGTTGATATATATTAGTAGTGGGGGTGTGGGGGGTGTAGGGCTGCTTTCCCCCCTGCATAATGTACTATAGTGTATTTGTTTTTTTTTTTTTGTTTGTTTTTTCAGTTATCTGTAGTTTCGCGAAAATGCATTTCCAGAGAACTTTCATAAAACCAGACTAGCGAAACTAAGTTTCGGTGAAATGTTATTTTTTATATATATATATATATATATATATATATATATATATATATATATATATATATAAACATATACAAAACAATTTAAAAGATAGACCATTCTCTAAGCACAATAATGTCCTCCAGGGTGTATGTCACTGTATAAATAATACCCTTCCATGGGTGTAGAGGCCCTCTGCCTGCAGAGTTGAGCCTCTGAACACCCCTGGACATGTGTTATTTACACAGTAACACACACCCAGTTGGGCATTATTGCTTCCTTATCAGACACAGGGATATTTCTTTGCCATATTCTTCTGAAAGACAACTTTCCTACCACCAAAAACTCCTGCAAGAATTCAAACAATTTCACAAGACAATACATTTGATCTTCATTAGTCGGCAGTTCCATGAAATCAGGAGTTTTCCATGGATTTCATGTACATGATAAATGCCTTTGATTCCATTAGTTGTGAAGTGCTGCAAAACGCTTGGATGAGATTCAGCTGCCCTACTAAACTTACTAAAGTCTGGAGGATTTTGAATGATCACATGGCTACCTAAATTCATTATGCTGTTTCAAAAATAGACTATTCAGCTTACTAACTGAGGCCAAGGAGCAGAGGAGATGAGTCAGCACTCTTGTATTGTTCTCCACATTTGTAATAGCCATCCTATTATTCATAAAAGTTGTTGGTCCCACTGGAACTGAGACAGAACATCGAAGATGTAAAGTATCTTCATTTCTGGATGTTTCTAATTAAAGGTAATCATTTGTAAAATATCTGCTGACCACTAGAACACTGATGAATGTATTGAACTTGCAGAAGCCAGGAGTGACATTCAAGGTAATTTAGAAATCTGTGTGGAAGTTTACTAAAACTAGAAACTTTTATGTCTACCTCAACCAGACCATGATGCTGCACCAGTTTACTCAAGGCCTTGCAAATAATATTCTATATTGGATACATCTGAGTATTTCCACTAACACAGCAGCCACATCTTCCTGACAGTTCACACTAACAGAATGTTTCATCTCGTGACTGTGCAATAACATAAAATCTATACCGACACATTTTCACTTCCAATTGTCTATAAAAGGAAATCAGAATTCATGCCGAAAATCTGATTACCAACCGCACTCTTCTTTACATGTTTGCAATTAGATGACTTACTGGCATCATCTCGAACATCTTGAGAGGTAAACCCAACAATTATTGCCTTTTTTATGAAACACTTAGTTAAAGTGCTGTCTTGTAGCTTTTATCTGTTCTAAAAACTTAATTGAAAAAATTATTTGTAAGTTATGACACTGTTAATAATTTTAATTCAGAAAGGCTTACTGTGATGAAAAATCCTTAGCTCAGAAGGTTTCTGCATTGTGATAAGCCTTTCAGAGACAGAGACTGCTCTGCTGTTATGATTCACCCCTTCCAGGAACTGGTTTCACTGGGGAAGCCACATCCTAATGTAGCAGTCTAGGGAATTGGTTACTATTAAGTAGCCATGTGCTGTTCCCTGGAAATAGCAGCAGCTTCCAACTAACTCAGTAGACTGATTAAAAAAAATCATTCTGAAAAGTTAATTTTTACTCCAGGAGGATACACACACACACACACACACACACACACACACACACACACACACATATATATATATATATATATTGTGTGTGTTTGTGTGTGTGTGTGTGTGTGTTTTCTGTGTATATATGTGTGTGTGTGTGTGTGTGCATGCTTATGTGAGCAGGTGTTTGTGGGTTTGTATATGGATGTGTGTGTGTGTGTGTGTGTGTGTGTGTGTGTGTGTGTGTGTGTGTGTGTGTGTGTGTGTGTGTGTGTGTGTGTATCTGAATGTGCATGAGTGTATGCATTTAAGGGACTGCCTGTGCATGGTCTGCCAGGGAGAACACTAGCATTGCCAGATCTAACTGTGCAGTGTTTCATTCAGAGACATGTTAATGAACAACTAGTGACTAAGATCAAGTGTAATATCTATGTAGGTGGTTCTCTGTGGCTTTGCCATGTCTCTGAACTGGGCCTAAGTGGGCCATTTAGGGTCATGAGAATGTCTCTGAATCCTTGTCTCAGTGCCTTTTTATCATTTGCAAAAGGTATACTTCATTGACATAATGCTAATTTATTGGTATGTTTTGAAATGTCTGCTATTGTACAGTTTCATCATATGATATCATTATGATGCCCATACTGAATGCTCATATAAAGTTATAAAAGGCAAAAGTCTTTGAAAATAAGTAATGCATAAAATACATTTCACAATATATCTATATAACACTTATTTTAATCCAAAAAATGTAGATTTAACAGTAATAGTTCAATTTCACACTCCAGGTAGATATTGACATAATCATTAATCTTAGTCATAAAACAGCATCATAAGAACAGTATAAAGATTCGTTTGTAAAAATAACAAAAAGCAACACAATTGTAGAAGTGTTTTACAATCACTGAATGCACTCAAATCAATCCAATACTTTCATAATGTTGTGCTTGCTTGTGCACATGTGAAGTCACAAATATACAAACATTGGTTCAGAAATATATAAAAAAATCTGCTAGCGGGGGGTAAGAAATAATGTTGTCACTTTGTGAATATTAGTGAACATACATACATGCCATATTATGATTGCCAATAAATTTCTGACTAAGCAGCATGCCACGCATATCATTGATGAATATTAAAGAGCATGGCTACACAGACATGTCTTACAGATACATGCTAAGCCCTAGCACTTTGAAAAAATGCACAAAAGTAAGGTTTTCTTTATGCAATGCAAGCAGTTTGCTCAATGAATAATGATTTTACATGTTCTTCTGAACTAAATCATTCTGGTTGTTCAAGTCTATGCTTGCCCAGGTAGGCCACCTAAAGTTTAAATACAGATTTCATGGTTAGTAATATACATTATTTATTTTCTTTTCTCTTTCTTTCTTTCTTTCTTTCTTTCTTTCTTTCTTTCTTTCTTTCTTTCTTTCTTTCTTTCTTTTTCTCACTTTCCTTATATGGTCTAACTGGGCAAGTATTCCCATTTATTCAGGTTATTGTTATAAGTTGAAATCCTTGCCCAAGGGGAAGAAACTTTTTTTCATAGCTAAGATATAGTTTTAAACATATATAAAATATAGCACTAATATAAGTAGATTTTTAGAAAGCTAAAATTATTATACAATGCTACCATATTATTATATTACAAAATATTATTTCATTATTATATATTATAATATATTGTTATATTGTTATTATCACATTGTTATTTGATAGTGTTAACAGCACTGTGGATGAGCATTGCTTGTTTACTGTAGAAGGGAAATAAATTTATTACTGCTAAAATTATAAATCCGTCTGGTGATACCTAGCCTGACCCATCTTTACTAAACTTAATAAAACAGACAATTAAAATATATCTACCTTATTTAAATATATACACATGTTGTTTTGATCAGTTCCTATATTTTTCTTGTTATTTTTATACTAACCACTGCCTATTTCTCCTACCTTCTTACCTGGCTTGGTAGCCTGCACTGTTTAAAGAAGTCACTATTTTTTTTTTGGGGGGGCTTCTGGTACTTCTCAGGACTATCCCCACTCCACTTGCCTCACTGGGGTCTGCTCCACTCTGCTCCATACTCTACTTCCATTCCCACCTACCCAGATATCATTACTTATATACCAAACCACGCCCTTTTTTATCAGATCAATCATGTCTGATCCCTCACTCTAGCCATCTCTTCTATTCTCACCAAACCACAGAATTCTCTCCACAACAAACCAAACACCTATTGTGTCTTATTAGTCATCCCCTTACATATGGCCCAGTTATTTGGGAGTAGAAAAGGTTCCAATCTCTCACCAGTTAACTACCATCACTATTACTACTATGACAATTTGAGTTATCCTTGCCCAGCAATTGGTAGCATCAAAGGCCTTCCCTTTTTCTCTCCTCTAGAACAATACATAATTTACTAATTACATTGATCAAAATATTTTTTTTTTTGTTTTCTTACCATGACTCTGCTTACTTGCATACCTCTCAACTGTTCAGATTTTCATAGAATGTACAGATTTTTGCTTCAGATTTTTGGTCCGCTCCTCATAAAACTTCTAGTTCTGGCACATCACTAAGGATTGAAGTTACTAAATAATGATAGACAATGGAGTTTCAGCAGTCATATTCTTCAAAAAATACATGTTAATGCAAAACCTGTTAGTTTAGCAACCTTCTAAGTTTATAAGAACAACATTTAAAATTTTGGACCTTTGCCCCTCATTTAATTTTGGCCCTGTTCATATTTCCCGTGCTAAGAGGTTCACAAAAGTGTCCACTGCTAATATAGAAGGCATTTCTGAAACTTGGACAAAACTTCACATGCCTGACTGTAAGAAATCACTCCCAGTGAATATGACATATTCAGATAACTACAAGGCCACATGTTGAGTTGTTTTAATAGATAATTATACATTCACATGCTGACTTCTCTCTATCCAGGATATTTCAACTGTGGCCTTTGGCTGGATTCTTATCTCACTTAGGTACAACTCAGCTATATAATTAGTTAAAGGTTGCCATTATACCCCATGATGCCCCTAAAACAACTACAGAAGAAGCTCTCTAATTCATAGCCCACAATAAACAATGAACGGATACTTATGGGCAATTTTAACATAGACTGGCTCCAAAGCTTTCAATGCCTATGCCTGTCCCAAGCCCAATTCTTTGGTCATTTATGACCTATAAATACTACTACTACTGCTACTACTACTAGAACTGACAAAGCCTGTAAAAAGAGTAGCATCTTTGACAGGGTTATTGTATCCAGTCCCGACTCTTTCTTCCCTGAAGGCCTTCATCCAGTCTGTTGTAGTGATCACATGCCTATATTTACTTGCCAGAAAAAAAGAAAAAAAAAATCCATTGATGACTTCACTATTTAGGCAGCCCAAACAATAGAAGCCTCTCTGCTGCAATATTTAATTCTCTTCTTAGATCTGTGAACTAGCATCCTCTCTGGTCCTCTATACTTGGGCTGTGCAGTAAAATGCTTTAACAACTCCTTTCTTAATATACTGAACAGCCTTGCACCCGATATAAATAAAAGAATGCACAAAAAGTCCTAAATCTGGGTAACACTTATTTACTTTAATATAAAATAATAAAAGAAACTCAAACTGGCTCCTAGCAAATAAACTAAACCAAGACAAAGTCAGGTCACCCAGCAAATAAACTTTAATGTTTTTGAACTATTAAACCAGATGTTTTTAAACTACTATTAAACCAACATGTTTTAAAGTACTATTAAACCAGATGTTTTTAAACTACTATTAAACCAGCATGTTTTTAAACTACAATTAAACCAGTTCTGTGTTTGAGCTGCAAGGCTGTACTGAGTTCCTTTTCTGTGGTACCTGACTTTGTCTTGGTTTAAAATAATAAAAGAATATTATGCTGTGTGGCACCAATACAAGCTTTCAAAAATGTTCATCCACCTTAATCACTTTAAACAGTTTTGAACCGACGTGAAGTCTCTTGTTATAAAGAGCAAAAAAAAAATACTACACATCTCAGCAGGAAACCCATTAGATTAAATCAAAAAAAATTTAGAACAACATAAACTGCATAATCTTGTTCAGTAAAAGTCACACCTAAGCCCTTTCCCTGAGGATTCCTTTCTAGAAGTTGCTAAAATTTCTTGCAGTCATTCCCTAACATAGCCCAACAAACTCAAAAACAACCTCACTACTCCCTCTTTCTGTACTTAACTCAGTAACTTTAATATCCTCAGTGATAAATGCATATGGAGCGATGATAAGTCAGCAAGTAAAGGAGAGTATTATTGCTGAAATTAAATTCATCATCAAGCCTTGGTGAGTACCTTTGAGAAGTGGACCCTGTTTTTTCACAAAATCTCACCAGAACGACACTTATATATAGATTGTATTTATATAGCATATATCATGGACAGAAGTAGTTTAAAAATTAAAAAGAGAGTATGTTGGACAAGACCCAGGATAAAAAAATGTCCAATCCTGGTAGGCACACTGGTGCTAGGACTGGAAAAGATGACAGTGTAGGATCCTCAAAATACAGAAGCATTCCTACAATGAGGCCAGGCCAGGCCCAGGGGAGGAAGGCCCCCTGTTGTAGAAGGAAGTAGCAGTCCACAAAAACTGATAGGCCAAACAAGAGACAATAAGATGATAAAATGGACTATTGAGGATAAGATAGAAATTATGTATTGTAGCAAAACCACCAAGTACAGCACAGGAAAACTGGAACACTGAAGAAAAACCACAAAGGCCAGTAGAACACTTTATTAAAATACAATCTCTAGTGCCTCGGCTTATACTAAGCCTTCAATGAGTCCTTGGAGGCTTAGTATAAGCCGAGGCACTAGAGACTGCATTTTAATAAATTATGCATTATTACTATTACACAAAAAGCCCAAAATTTCCAGACATAAGATATACAAAACAATTAAGAGAGAAATGAAAGCAAACAAAAATATTTCCACAAGAAATACTGTCAGAAGCTTCAATTAAAATGTTGTATTCATTAATACAACAGATTTGTGAAAAACAGTATATTGATCAAGAAACTCTGATCTCTTTGGAAAAAGAGGCATCTGAGGAAGTGGGAAAATATAAACAACAAAACCTAGAGATTTTTGAAAAGTAAAAAAAAAGAAATATGGAGATGAGAAAGAAAGAGAGATTTGATATGGTGCAATATTTCTGCAAAGGAGAAAGCCAAATTAATCAATTTAAAGGTAGTCCCAAAGATATTCAAAGAGAAATACAGCCAAAGGCATCTGGATAGGGAAAATTTCACAATTAAAAAAAATAGTATCACAAAGAGGAAATGTAGAAAAGAAAATTAGCAAGGTATAAGTTAAAAAAAATAGAGGTTGAAGTTATGGAGTGCCTGCAAAGTGAAGGATTTGGTGTAGAAGGTCTAACACAGGTTACATCACAGCATGATGGAGTGAGTCCCCAAAGTAAGGAGTAGCAGAAGATCAGGAGACACTTGAGGATAAATATGGACATGGGGAAGAAAAAGAGATTTAATATGGTCTAATATTTATGATGCAAAAGAGAAAGCAAAACTAACCAATGCAAAAAGAGCACCACCAAAGATATTTGAAGAGAAATACAGGCAAAGGATTCTGGACAAGGAAAACTTTACAATACAAAAAATAAAAAGACAAAGAGGAAAAGTAGAAAAGGAGATTAGTAATGGAGAAGTTAAAGAAATAGAAACTGAGGTTATGGAGTACCTGTGAAGTGAAGGATTCAGTGAAGAAAATCTGATTCAAAAAGCACCACAACAGGGTAGAGCAATGGATATCCAAATTAAGGGGAACCCAATGGAACAGGAAGCAGTTGGTGAGGTGCCATATGAAGATACTTTGGAGCCTTCCACAGGAAACCAGTATAAACATTCACTTGAAGCTAGACAGCAAAGGAAGGAGCAGGAAACAGTGGAAACTCTTATGCAATCAATGTTGAAGAGTGATAGGCCAGTGAGTTTACATATGACAGAGCAATGGATGGCATGGGATGAAATTGAAGGGAATGTGCCACAGGAAGGTGCTATAGATTATAGAATGCCCACAGGAAATGGAAAACAAAAAATGTGCTCTCAGTTTTGAAAAAATGAGCTAAGAGGAGAGTTGCTTGATTTAATAGACACAGATAGACATATTAAGATCAATGAAAGAAATAGATTGCAGAAAGTCAATAAAACCCAAAAAAGCAGAGGTTTGATAAAACAAATGAACACAGTAATTAGGACTGTCTATGGAGATTCACAGGAGTAAACAGGATATATTACTGTGCAGCTAAATTAATAACTGATGAAGTTCTACCACAAGAACACAGGGTAATTGAGGGAAAGGAAAGTGAGAAATTGAATGCCATCATGGAAATATCGAATAAAGAAAACTATAAAGCAATTAAGACAAGAAGTGTCACTGTTAGAAGAATATAGAAGTGGGAACAGATCAAAAAAATGCTAAGAAAAATAGACGTGATAAAAGCAATGCGCATTATTAGAACAGACCAGTATCCATCATGCACTATCGCAAATAAACTAAAAATGTCAGCACAGGTGGAAAAACTTAGAAGATATGCAGATAAATATAAAGGAAAAGTACAAAATAAGCAATTTATTGATGACCCAAAAATGTTTTATAGAGAACTGGGAAACAATGTAAAAAGAATTGAAAGACCACCAAAACAGAAGAAATAAGATACATTTTGGAGAAGCATCTATGATGATCCTGTGGAACATAACAAATATGCTAAATGGATAGAAGAAGTAAAAGAAAGAATAGGAAGTTTAAAGGTACAGGATATAAAGTGGGATGAAGTAACAGCCAGTGAGATTGAAACAAGGTTAAGAAAAGCCTCTAATGAGAAAACCCCAGGCCCAGATGCAGTACCTAACTTTTGGTTAAAAGTATTAACATCTTTGCATGAATATTTAACCATGAGTAAGAACTATTTATATGCACAGTCTGAACAGACACCAACCTGGCTAACAATAGGACAAGCAATGCTCCTACTTAAGAGTGAACCTGCAAGCTACTCTAAAAATTATAGACCAATAACTTACCTTCCGACGATGTATAAACTATACATGGGAATTGATGCCGACAGAGTTTATAGTCATTTAGAAGAAAACTCAATTATGGCACTAGAACAAAATGGCAATAAAAGAAATTCATATGGAAAAAAGGATAATTTGTTGTTGAATGAAGTCATATAGAGAACTGTAAAAAGGGGAAGAATTTAAGTATGGTATGGATGGCATGGACTGACTACAAAAAAGTATTTGATAGTATCCCACATTCATGGATAAAAGAGTGCTTAAATGTATAAGATACACCCTACACTGATCAACTACATTACAGTAACCATGAGGCAGTGGCAGACCACTTTGCAATTAAGCCATGATAAAGGACAAATTATTATCCCAGGGATAAAAATTCAAAGGGGGAATATTCCAGGGTGACTCTCTGTCACCGTTGCTATTCTGCCTTGCCCATAACCTATTATGCTACTTAACAGCTTAGGCTATGGCTATAATTTGGCTCCTGGAAAACAACAAAATGTAAAGACTTCTCATCAATTCTTTGTCAAAGATTTAAAACTGTATAGCTCATCAGATGAGCAACTGAAAGCACAACTGCAAGCTGTCAAAACTTTTTCAGGTGATATGTCATTTGGTCCTGATAAATGTGCAAAAGCAACCTTTATAGCAGGAAAACTGCAGCAGCATGAAAGTATCAGTTTAGGACAAGAATGTGATATAAAAGAACATGAGCAAGAGGGAGTGTATAAATATTTGGAAACTAATGAAGGATCGACAATAAAACATGAATAAATGTGAATAAAACTTAGTAAGGAATACTTTAGAAGACTTAAATTAATACTAAAAACAGCATTGACATCTGGGAACAAAATCCAAGCTATAAACCAATTTGCTCTTCCTGTCCTAACTTACAGTTTTGGAGTGATTGCTTGGCCCCAAAATGTGTTGGATAGATTACATAGGAAAATAAGAATGCTTCATGCTCACTAAATGATTTATAAAAATCAGTGCATACCAAGATTATATATTCCCTGTTCTGAAGGAGGGATGGACCTCCTTGAAATTGATTACATGTATAGATCTGCAATTGTGGGACTCCACACACATATCTGCTGACCTCACAAGACCCAAACATAGTGAAAGTTTTGAAACATGAGGAGAATAAATCTAAGATGACTTTTTTGCTTAATCTAGAAGAAGCATATCAGGGTCAAGCAGGAATGGAAATCAAACCAGAAGTAGATAAAAATCAGGCAGCAACTGAATGTTCCAAAAAAACAAAAGAAAGAATATAAGGTGAAGGACAGGCTGAGAAGGCAAGAAATGTGGAAAATGCATAAATATAGTTGCAAGTATAGAAAACGTCTGGAAGAACCTGATGTTGATCAGGAATTAATGCAGGAATTGTTAAGAAGACGCCAATTAAAACCAAGAGATGAAAGGTTAATATTGGCGGCCCAAGATAGTGGACTGCATACACGTTGGTTTACAAAGTCTTTTGAACGTGAGAGAAACAGACAAATGTAGGTTTTGTAAAACCAAATTGAAAACAGTCACACATCTCGTTGCTCATTGTGACATACTAATGACAGAAGGACTGTATACTGAAAGGTATAATAATGTGGCAAGATTGTTGCACTGTGGATTGTGCAAACATTATGATACTGAAATGGCTGAAAAGCACTGGAAACATAAGCCACAAAGCATCATAGAAAATGATGAAGTTTACATCACATGGGATCATCCATTACCAACAGTTCAAAAGATAGATGCTAGAAAACTGGATATAGTGGTCCATGAAAAGAATACGAAAGTAGCACTGATCACTGAAATCGCTACACCCAATGACTACAGTGTCTTGCATACAGAGAAACATAAAGTCATAAAATATCAGGATTTGCAGGCAGAAATGAGAGCAATGTGGAAGAAAGATACTCAGACAGTCCCAATAGTAGTAGGAGAAATGGGTCTTATGAAAAAGAATCTACAGTCATATTTAGATATGTTACCAATACATGTAACTCCATACAAATTGCAGAAGGAGTTATTACTGGGCACATTGCGGGTGCTGCAAAGAGCACTTCTGACTGACATCAAAGACTGAAACAATACTCATTTCATGAACTTTAATTGTACTTTGACTTAGGAATGGGGTCCATTCCCATCATGGTATTAGAAACCCAAACGATTTGGAATAATTTAAAAAAGTACCCACCACAACAGTCATAAAAATGTTGAAGAAGCTTAAATCACCCTCGTGCACCTCAGGTAATATATTTCTTTGCTGCATTAAAAAGTGCAGAAAGTAATTACCTTCAAGCCTCCATTCTAATAAATAGATTTATCAAACAAATCCATGTACCTTAATCCTGGAAATCCTCCACCATAATATTTTTGATAAAGGAGTAGTACAGTGCAGACCTAGAGTAATTCCACCTATCAAATGTCATTGAAAAGTGCTTTCCCACAAATTGTACAATAATGCATAAAAAATTATTTGCTATTTGACTGTCAACAAGGTTTCTGATCAAATCATGGAACTAAAACTTCACTGTTTAATTTCATAAACCAAATTACACTACACCTTCATGAACACTATTCAGTCAGCGCCATTTTTCTATACTCACCAAAAGCCGTATGCTCAGCCATAATGTCTTCATATGTAAACTTTGCAATCTTAACTTCACTAGCTCAAACTTAAAACAGTTCACAAGCTCCCTTGCTGAATGCTACCAGGTAGATAGCTTAATCAAATCTTGTTTCCCAGTCCTGTTCATCTTAGTCTGCCTAAATATTCTGTCACTGGACCACTGCAATTTACTATATCCACTAATAACATGTCTATATACTACCAACTTGTTAATATTAACATAATAATAATAATAATAATTATTATTATTATTATTATTATTATTATTATTATTATTATATAATTCCACCCTATTTTCTCCCTATAATGCTGATATGACAAAAATTATTTGCAAAAGACATTCAACTGAGTTTAGCTATGGGTCAATAACACTAGGCTAGAGTTAAATACCAAAAATAATTAAAATTATGTTCTTTCACCCTGGTCACCAAAGCTTCCCATCTCATTCTACTATTCAAATTACAGATGTCAACCACAGACAACTTCCCCTAGTTCAAAACTACTGCAAAGTCTTAGGTGTAGATCTTCACTCCCAGGTAAAATCTAACTACCTTAGTAAAACAGCAGTCTCCCCTTTATCAAAATTGAAAACTTCTAACACCAAAAGCCAGACTCAGCACTGGTACTTCTTTACTTTTTCAAGCCCTATTCTTTTGCTCATTCATCCTCGCTAGCAATGTTTCTATGATAGATAAATTTAGAGTTGCATATTCTTAACCATCTCACTTCATCTCAAGGCACTCCCTCACTAAATACCATTCACTGCATATCTCTAGAAAAACAGTTAGTTCAAGCACAAAGATAAGCTCTACTTCTCCAACTTAAAAAAATGAATAATTGGGTCAAGCAAGATAAGCTCTACTTCTCCACCTTTACTGCTGCCACTGCCATCCTCTGCCACCCTAAAAAATGCCCGTCTTTTACTTGCCTTTCTACAGTAGCACAACACCACTCTTACTCTCAAGTCTTCTAATAAATATGTAACAACCCCACTTTAAAAAACACTGCAGAAGTTCGTATTTCTCTAACACACCATTTGAAAGCTAGAATAAACTCTCTCCTCATCAACAATCAACACTAATTCAGTATCTTTTAAGACCTTTGTAAGGATTATTTTACCTTTGTGGCACTGCAAAAGCAACCCACTTTCCTAAAAAATACACACACCTTAAATACATACTAAAAAAATTCCCAGCATGGTGTACTAGTTTACCTTTGTCTATGTTCATAGGTACTAGTTTAATGGCCCTGGAGCCTTTACAAGTCTAGCCCATAGAAGTGCCTTGGCATCATGCCACTTGATGTTAGTTCCTAGTGCCTCTAACAAGTAGAGCCACTGGAGTGATCCCCGGGGTGAACTTTCTACTACCCATTATTTCTCTTGAAGAGGGTCAGCAAGGTGCTCTGCATAACATGTATGGGAAGTCTATTCCAGAGCATAGGCAGTCTCTGGGTGAGGAACCTGTCACTCCAGCATGTTCTATTGATTGTGGTAATGAGGTTGAGGTCTCTGGAGCATGTGGTGTGGTGGGATTGGGATTTCTTTAGATGTAGCATTTCTATCAGAGCTGGGTCAGATATGGCTTTGTAAGTCAAGCAGAGGTCACCTCTAAGTAGGCGATATAAGACAGAGAATAGCTGGTGTCTTTTGAATCTGTCCATGTAGGACATGTGTTTAATGCCTATGATCCTCCTTGTGAGGTACTTCTGTGGCCTCTCCAGCTGTTGCAGGTGTCTAGTGAGGTACATGCCAAATGGGGCATTATACTCAATAATTGGTCTAATGAGGGAAGAGTAGAGAGAGATGATGACCTCTTTCTTTCTGGATGCAAAACCCTTGGTAATGAGATGTGCCACATAGAAGGACTTTCTGACCACAGTGTCAATGTGGTGTTCAAAGGAGAGGTTGCTGTCAACCTGCATCCCCAGATCTCTTATAACATCTTCAGTGTTCAGTGGGCTCCCATCAATGTGGTAACTAGTGGGAAATGAGTTTTTACCAAAGGGGATGACGATGCATTTTTGGCATTAAGCTTAAGGCTATGGTTTCGACACCAGTCATTGGTCTGTGACATGATATCAGGAAATGAGTAGAAAATGGCATTCTAAGAAAGTTGTAGAAAATGTCTTTCTAAGATGCAACAGGAACATATTATATATTTTTGCATAATAACCATATATCAATATTATATTTCGGTTTCAATTTGCAAACGTTCAAATTGCTATTATGGGACCTTTTTCTGTAATTGCAAATGAATGAATTGTATTAACTCCGATGAATGTTATAATGGCTATGTATAGTTGGTGCTTCTCAATTACTGTATAACTGCTATATTATTAATGTTTAAGTTTTCTCCCAGTGGCTCATCTAAAAATAGGCTGTGCCTAGTTGGGCTTTCTCAATCAAGAAATCCTGTAACTAAATAATGCATAGTTCTATGCATACACAAATTACAGTTGTGCAAAGTAAGTTGTATTGAACATTATAAAAGTCAGCATAAGCAAGAGATAAAAAAGAAAGGATGCACGAAGACAAATAAACCTGGAGATTAAATTTAATAAACTTAAAAACATATAAGCATTTTCTTTCTGAAACGTATCACTGAACTTCATCAAACAAAGTGAAATACCCAACCTTCCATTAAATAGAGTAATAATCATGTTACACATTCACCAGAGTCTGATAAACTAATTATATAATAGCTGGTATTCATAGTCATGATACAAGTACATTAAGGCTACTCATGATGTCTGAGAAAGAGCACAGGCAACTGTGATTCATTGAGGCCACTTATGCTAAAGCATAATGGTGATGAAGAAGCCTAAGCAAATGAAGTCATAATGAGATGTAAATGAAAAATAATGTAAAACACCATATGCTAATGAAGTATTCTTTTTCCTATTTGCAATTCATGGTTAAATTTTCTTCCTTTTCCACATCATCCACTGATTTGTTATAGAAAAAGGAGTCTTACCTATTCTATCGGCTTTGCAGTCCACAAAGATGCTGTCACTTGCTGCTAGCCTTGTATTTCCCATTGTGAGCTGCTTGTCTTGGTTGAGCCAAAACTGCTTGTACCCAGAAGCACTAGCTGGCCAAGAAGGTAGAGATATAAGCCAAGAATAGCACAGAAGCATTTTGATAATAAGGAGATATTTGATAAGTTTACAGTGAATAGGGTTATTATAATGGTCTTAGTGAGCATGTATAACTCCCATAGGAGTACTGGAAGAATGCATGGACATCTATCCCTGTGGATACTAACATATGTGTAGCCCACATTATATTTGCCATGGGAACCTTCCAGAAACAGACTGGGGACACATTGGGTATCTCACAGGATTCTGCCTTGAAGATATTGCAGCAGGTCTTAGATGTAGTCTTGGCACATGTGGATCAATACATCGATTTCCTGGTGTCACCGCAGGACTGAGCCAGGACTATACATGCCTTTTATGGGGTGGCAGGATTCCCTGAGGTACTTGGAGCAACAGATTGCACCCATGTTGCAATTAGGTACCCTTCTGGTCCATGGGGTGAGTGTTATCACAACAGGAAGGGCTATCATTCCATCATTTGCCTAGTAGTGTGTGTTGCATATAGTTGTATCGCCAATGTCTCTGCCAACATGCTGGCAGTGCACATGATTCTCATATCTAGAACACTAGCTCACTCTACCACCTCTTCCTGCATGGTCAACTTGCTAGCAAAGGGAAAATATTTTTCTATTTTTTTATATATTTTAAGTGGTCATTCATGGTAAAATATATTGCTGAATACCAAAACATTTTTTCTTTGTTTTGTCTGTCCCTCATTTTTTTTCAATATCTTTTTTGGTTGTGTGTGTGTTTTGGGTGATACTGGATATCCACTGGAGCCAAGTCTCACAGCTCCAGTGAGAAATCCAAGTGGAGTTGCAGAAGACAAATTCAATACAGCACTTTCCCAGATCTGTAATGTCATCAAGACAATACAGGTCTGGAATTGACAAAGGTTAATCTTTAGCTATAGTGATGCCACAATTACTAGTGAATAGGCCAACCTATGGGAGAAAGGTTTGACCTTTGTCCCAACAAAAGGGGCTGATGTAGTGGAAACATTATTACAACTGAAACTTTTTTGTAGGAAACTTGGACTTGATTTTTTTATTTAGGGAGAACAATCCTGATATATTTTCAGGCATGATAAGACAAAACACCTTTGTTCCACCTATACATCCTGTGGTTGGTATTTTTGAAAAACTGTGTGAAAGTGACATCAGAGTCATGAAAAAGAGAGAAACAAGCAAGGGACTCATTTTAATCTTTCAAAATGGGAAGAAGAACTACTGAGTAGCATTAGTACTGACAAAAATTTAAGAGTGATGAAACCTGATAAGGGTGGGGGATAGTTGTGATGAATTCAAATGATTATGTTAGCAAAATGCTCTCTGTATGATACACTGATACTTACACAGAAATTTCAAGGAATGAGTTAAATATAGCTTATAAAAATATAAATGTTATGTTAGAGGACATGTTGAACCAAGAGATTTTTCTTGATGAATATAATTTTTTGAAAGTCCCCTGCCCTAAGATACCCACCATATTTGGTATCCCAAAAGTTCATAAGGATTTAAACATCCCCCCCTTACGTTCCATTGTGGATGAAAAGACATCAATCATGCTCCCTCTGGTTAAGTATATTGACCAGAGTATTAAAGGGATACTGGATGAATTTGTTTATTTATATAAGGACTGATTGGATTTTTTTATCCAAAATAACTAATGGGATTTACAGTAATGACCTTTGGTTTGTTATTGATGTCTGTAATATGTACACAGTTATTCCCCATCAAGAAGGACTGGAATTGCTTTTTGAGTTCCTGTCAGAAAACTCAGAATTAAACTCAACTAAGTTGTCCATACTTAGGTCCTTCATGGAAGTGGTCCTGCAAAATAATTTTTGAAAAATCAGTTGTTCAAACAGACCCAAGGAGTAGCAATGAGGGCAATGTGTGCCCCTATATTTGCCAATATTGTTCTGGCCCAATGGGAAAAAGTTCATGTATTTAGTTCTAAATTCAAAGAGTCTTGGATTTTATATGGTAGGTACCTAGAATATATTATTATTTTTTGGAGAGATAGTACTCTGGATGAATTCTTCCAGTGTCTACATTCAGCTACCAGTTTTTTAAGATTTAAAATGGAGGTCCAGGAACATAAAGTAAATTATTTAGGGTGAGTATTTATAAGAACACAGTACTGCACAGATTTGAATCAATCTTATATAGAAAACCAACATACCCGAAGTCCCTCCTTCATTATGAGAGTTGTCACCCTACACACCAAAAGAAATCCCTTGTGAAGGTACAGTATGTTAAGGTGGCAAGAAAGGTCAGAGATGACTAAGTATATGCAAAAGAATGCAAAGACTTCAAGGTATGTTAAATAAGAGGAGTTACCCAGAATTATTTGTACAAAACATTGTTTCTGAAGTGTCTAGGAAGAGGGAGCAGGGCATGTACAAACCTTCACTTAGGTCTGGTATGGAACTTATTCTTGCTGGGCATCAGGTAAGACTGCAAGAACCAAAGGAACAATTTCATAGGTCCTTGATCCTTCCCTATAATCTACACTTCAATGAGATACACGGTATTATGAGGAGAAACTGGAACTTATTCAGAGATGACCAGGAATATTTGAATATTGTAGGTGAAATGCCTTGTATAGTTTATAAAAAAGACATCAATTTTAAGACATTATTTGAACTTACCCATTTAGAAAAAAGAGAAGGATGTATGGTAAAGTGTGGAAACTGTTCTCAGTGCAAATTTATAGCAGAAGGGGGGAGATTCAAGATACCAGGACTGGGTTATGTTAAGTTACCAAAAAGATATTTTTGTTACTCAAAGGGAATGGTATAAAAAGCCAAGTGCCAATTATGCAACATCAATATGACATACATAGGCAGGATGAAAAAAAATGAACTTAGTAAACATGCCAAAGCACACCCTGGGCATTATTTTAAATATTCTGTCATTGGCCATGTTGACCTGGGTCCCAGAGGGTGTCCAAGTGATGATTATTTAGAGTACAAAGAACTTAAGTGGCAGATTAGATGTAATGCCATGGAACCATCGGGTTTAAGTGAGAATGTTTCCCTAGCCCGCTTGTTGAGGCTAAAGTCTGCTTATTATTTGTAATTATTTTTAGCAAGGTTAACCTTCGTACAGGGACTAGATGGAAAATCATTACCATAATAAGAGTATGCAAAGTGTTCTGGTTTATGTTAGATGTATTTCTCTGTTGCAAAGTTAAAAACAAACTGTGTAGGAATTGCTGCTTAAGTATTTACACAGTTATATTCTGTTAGCTAAACTTGTTTAATTATTAAGTCTTTTAGAGGTTTAGTGTGTTTTGCACACTAATAACAGGTGCTTTAGAGTTTTTACTTAAAAAGTATCTTGCTACACAGAAAAAATCAATTGTATTTTTATGATTGAACTTAACAATATGTATGTTTTTTTTTAACTGTAAAGGTCTCTGTAAATGGCAGAGAGCTCACACTAATTAATTAGCTGTTTGTTAAAGTGACGTGACTTATTACTTGTATTTAGAGAGTTGTGTGTACAATGGCAGTTTTTTTCTGAAGAGGTCCATATAATTTGGATGAAAGCACTCATTCTTGTAGAATAAAAGAATCATGGTTTCATTTCTGCCTCCTTCTTTTGGATTCTTGGTTGCATTACTTCATTTTTTGTTACTTAATTTGGTAAAAGTAATACATGAGTACTCACTGACTCCTGATCAGTGATGTTGTAAGGCATCATAGAATGAATAATTACATTTTAAATGGTTTTGTACAATAGATTCTAGCCAGGTGGTCTATCTAACTATGCACATATTGAATGACCTGAAGTGGTACAATTAATAAAAAGTGTTAATTTGGTATGCATGAGTTCATACCTTGCAATTCAATGAACATGTATATTTTTTTGTGAATCATACAGTGTTTTCTCAGTTTGACCTGTGTTGCCTATAGAGGTATTGCACATCAGAGTACTTTATTTTGTCATACTCAATACTTTGTGACCTCGGAGACAGAAATATCTTCAATTGTGCAATGATGATGGTGAAGTTACAGTAGAGTTTATTTACATGGTGGGATACTCATTTTTAGCTGTAATTTTCTTATTAGTGTTTCCCTGAATCCTTGTGTATTACTACTTTGAAGATGAAGGTAACTGGCAGCTGCCACAATGTAAATGAATACAGCATTACTGGTGTTAATCACTGAAACCTTATGTTATGACATACATACTTCTATTTTTTTCCACAGCTAAATGAGGTTTTAAGTTGTACCATTACAGGAATGAAGTATATATAATTGCAGAGTTTCCTAAGATCCCCCTTTTACGCAATATCTTATTCCCCTTCGAGTTACACATTGACATGTGTGAGGTCTGGTCAAATTGTAAATAACAGGAATGTCACACTTCGATCATTGCAGGTCAAGGTCAAATATGTCATGCACATCTCCTAAAGACAGGTGAGGTGATAGTGAAAGTGAATTTGAAGAGGGGCTGTCATGAGAGCTGGATGCTGAGTTGGTCTGATGTCATAACCAACTTGATGCATGTGATACTGTGGTCACTGATTTGAAAATGCTGTAGGGACATGATTAGTGGCGTGAATAAGAGTTTCTGCTAGGTGTAGATGATCTCTGATGTGGTTTGTATGAAATCCCCCAACTAATTAGGGTACTTTATTGAGAAGCTCTGAAGTCTCATGTGATTTGCCCCCATGTGCTGAGACAATACTCTGTCCTCTTCCTTTCCAAGACTGACTCCTACTTGAGTTTGGTAAGTACTAACTGTACTTGAGTTTGACAAGTATTAACTAGTGTATGAATGGAGGCAGCCATAGATGCTTGGTGTGCCACCATACTGTGCATTAGTGTGATCATGGAATTATTTCTAATCTATGCCATTTCCATATAGTGCTGAAAATCCTTACATATGCCCTTGAGGACTCATGACCATTTCCAGATGACTCTCTGTTGCATTGCTCTGTGCCCTAACAATGTCATGGCACATTTGCTGCTGGGAAGTCAACGCTTTAGATGTTTCCTGTGGTAGCTGTAAGAAATTCCTTCACCTGGCTCCCCTCTGTAAAGGTGTTACTGTGGATATCCTTGAATGTCTGCCATCATCCAGAAAGTGTTTGTCTGACTTTGGAGATACTGATGTAGAAGTATATGGGTTTTCTCCCTTGATAAGTGTGAGTGTAATGTCAGCATGTGCTTGACTTTGTGATGCACTGTCACTTCCTACAGATGTACTAACGTGTGGTGTGAGATCCTGCCACTAAACTCGGGGAAGTGTGCCACTTTCCTCCAGATGCCTCACAAATATAACTATATTATCATCATTATCATGATCATCATCTTTAACAGCCATTCTGCAGCTGACATCCTCCAAATTTATTGGTGTAGTTGAACTGTTTGTTTTTGCTGCTGACCCTGCAAAAATTATTTGCAAACATTAGTAAAAAAGAAATAGCATACACTACAGTATTCTTATGAAAGAGGTGTGGGGGACACAACCATGCACACTGCCTTTATTGTCATTCTCTATAGGTGTGGAAGGTTCACTTATTAATAATAACTGTCGTGTTTAATGTGGTCATTCCATGTCAACATTCAAATCTCTACATAAATATGTGTTACTGTTTCTAAACCAACCTTGTTGAGCAGATGAGTATTGCTGCTGCAGGTTCTGATAATAGCCAGTGTCCTACCACCTCTGGTTATTCCATTGCCATCATCTTATGTGTCATAGTCATCTTGATGGATGGAGAAGTGGTATTCCTCATCTGGTGCCAAACTGATAATTATTGGATGTCCCCCCAGTAATGGCATGGGCAATTGCATTCTTCCATGCCTTGCTTCTAACACATCCTACCATATAATTTGCTCTCTTTTGGCACTGTATTACTGTACAGTTTCTGGCTGCATTAATGTCTATTGCAACTTGCTTCCAGGCTTTTGCCCTGTCAACTTGTCTGGGGTCTTCTTTACCAAACAGATGTTTGCCCTATGTCCTAAGGGGTACAGCGAGGCTGCTGTTTTCCTCATGGCTAAAGTTGTCCTTTCTCTGCCTTGATCCCTTGTCTTGCATCATTACTGCACATAAAAATATACCACAATCATACACAAAAAACCTTTGATGTAATCATCAGTCAGACAGCACAACAATGAAAGTATGCCTTTCATCCTTATAAACAGGTAAGTGACACAAACGCCATAATTATATACACATACATGCATACATACATACATACAAATGTTTCAAGCATGCGCATTAAAGCCCTTCTAGCTTGCCAATATGCCAAAACACTTGTTCCCAAAATAAATGTCCAAGCTGTTCTTAAAAATATCTAAACTAGTACTTGCTATAATGTAATTTGGTAGTCTGTTCCAAGCATCAGCTACTCTGTCAGAGAAACAATTAGTACACTTCTCATTCCTATAGATTCTTCGACAGAGGTTATCTGATGATTCTCTTGTACATTTTGATAATCCCAAACATTCCCAGAGGTAGTTGTCCCTAAATGCCCTATATACCTGAATAAGATCTCCTCTTAAATATCTGTAAGAGACACTGTACAATTTCAGATATTTTAGTCTTTCATAATAACTTAGATTTTCACATCCATGGATGCCCTTAGTACAGTTCCGCTGTACTCTTTCCAGTTTACTCATGCTTGTCTTTTTATAGGGTTTCCATACTGTTATTCCATACTCAAGTTTGGGTCTAATGTAACTAATGAACAATGACTTCATTATGTTTGACTTCCTAGACTTTATAAATCTTTTTATACAACCTATAGTTCTATAACTATAATTAGCCAATTGGTTGATATGATTAGAAAAATTCATAGCTGAATCTAACCATATACCCTGGTCCTTAAATGAGTCTACAGTTTCAATCATTGTGTGCTGTATTACATATTCACCTTTCAGTTTATGTCTCCCAAATCTCATATGTTTAGTTTTTGATGTATTTATCAACATATTATTATTCTCCTGTGCCCAAGTGGTCAATTTAGTCAAATTATTTTGCAGACATGCCTTATCTGTAACACTTGTAATCAGTTTACCCAATTTCTGGTCGTCAGCATATAGACTGTAGTACACCTCAGATGAAAAAGTAAGATCTGAAAAATACAATCTAAACAAGTTAGGGCCTAGTACAGTGCCCCGTGGGACACCTTGACTGTAACCAAGGATTTCATCTGTCCATTTGGTGTGTGATACTTGGCATGTCCTATTTGTAAGCCACGCAGCTATCCATCTTATCAAGAGTACATCAATACCTAGTTGTACTAATTTATTGATCAGTGTTTTGTGCATGACCCTGTCAAATGCTGAAGTTAAATCTATATAAATCATATCACAGCACAATTTTTCATTCATAGCTGTTATTATATTGTTATAGAACATCATGTTACAGTTGGTAATAGATCTATTTTTAACATATGCATGCTGATATATGGTTTCAAGTCCCAACCTATCCACTTCTGACAATAACTTATCCAGTATTACCTTCTCCATTATTTTTCCACAACATGAAAGTAGACTTAAGGGTCTATATGATTCTGGATTTGTCCTACTCTCCTTTCCCTTAAAGACAGGTTTAATAAGTGCATGTCTCCAATCTTGAGTAATCTCCACATATTTATATGACCTAGTGAATAATAGATGTAATGGCAGTGTAAGTTCTTGCTTAAGTTTTCTCAAATCATTGTTACTTATTCCGTCTCCTACCTGTGCTTTGTTTGGATCCAGTTTGCACAGTTCTTTTTCAATATAATCTAATTTGATTCCAGTATCTTGGGTTATGTGGATGTCACTAGGACAACTTACCGCCCCTTTTGTGGAGTCAAACTGTTTTGCATAAGATTTTGTAAATATATCTATACTCTGTTGTGTCTGAGAATAAATTTTAGAATCTCCACACAGTTTATCAATTTGTGTATCTTTACTCCTTCCACATCTTATGTATCTATAAAAAGGTTTCCTAGTATGCTCAATATCTTTATATAAATATTCTTCAAATGTTTCTTGATCTTGTCTAACACTATGCTTAATCTGTTTGTCCAGCTCATTTATTTCAATTTTCCAAGTTGTAGTTCTACCTCTCTTCCATTTGTTATATTTTTTGTCTCTCACTTTAATCAGGTATCTTGTTCTTATGGAAATATAGCCCCCTGATGTTACGTGCCTAGATCCTGATGTTAAACATTTTTTTTTACTTTTTGTACTCAAACAATTTCTCTTTCAAAACTTTCCACATTCCATCTGCAGTTTTTCCACTGAACACCTCACTCCAGTTAGTTTTATATAGCAACTTTTTTTGCTTCCCTATAATCTGTAATTAACCTTCTGTGCATTGGCTTAGATTTCAGTTTGGCAGAATTATCTAGCAACAAATTAACCTTTATGACCCCATGATCACTGCACATCAATAGTGGTAAAACTTGACTTGAAGTTACAGTAATTTCTTTAGGAACACAAACAATATCTAGTATATTCTGTCCCCTGGTAGTTTTTTTACAATCTGAAGCATTTGTTGTTCCTGAATATACTCTGTGAATAATTTCTTTACTAACGTTGTTGAATCAATATTATTCCAATCTGTTTCTGGTAAATTTAAGTCCCCAGCTAATATTATTCTTCCCTCCTGTGTTTCATGTAAGAAATGTATGAATTCCTCTAGGTCATCTGCACTTGACTTTGATGGTCTGTACACTCCAACAATTGTTATATGTTCCAGGGTTGTCTTTATTGTCACAGTTACACAGTCTATAGTATTGGTGTTATCAATGAACTGTAATAATCACACATCTCATAGCTAAGTTTAATGCCTATCATAACACCTCCATCTGATTTTTTGTTAGAATGTCTGTTACAGTAAAAACATTTATACCCTGACAGGACTGTCTTCCAGTCATTGTTTTTTAACCATGTTTCACAAATTATAACAACATGAATCTTGTGGGAACGTAGCAAATTTTCTAATAAAAAAACTTTATTATTAATGCTCCTAGCATTAACAACCATCAGAGATGCATCAAATGTTGCTCGCTGTGAACTGTTACATTTTTGACCTGGCAAAAATCCTGGCTAGTGTTTGTCAAATATTGCAAAATATCTGCTGCAAAAATTCTCTTCCCTGATCTAGACAAATGTACACCATCCTATCTGAACACGTGTGCCCAAAAGAAGGCTTGGATGTTCTACACATTTCCATTTTTTAAAACAGAACATTTTTCCATGTAGGTGTTTATCCAAAAAATCTTTTCATTCACAGTGACCTGACTATCCTTTCTATAGGTGATTTGTGAAAAATATGTCCTAACACCAGTACAAGCTATATTATCTAGGAGGGCTGTCAGTTCCTGACTAACAGTCAGAGAATCTTTGTTGGTGACATCATTTGTACCAACTGAATAAAAACAGATCCATACTTCCTTACATTAAGGCATTCCAAGGCTTGTTTCACATCTTTGATTTTTGCTCCTGGCAAACATAACACTACTCGATGTTCATTATCATCTCTGCAAATATAAGTATCAGTTCCTCTAATAACTGAATCTCCAATTACAAGAATATCTTTGCTGACCATCTCTGAAGAATCTTCAGCTTCTAATACAGTCATTTCAGCTCTATCAATTGTTACGAAGGATAGATCTTAATCACTATTAGTCTTATTAATTCCACTGTTTTCACTGTGTATTAAATTTTCATCCAGCTGGCACTGTAAATCCACAGCTTGAGCCATGTAGTCAACATCTGTCTTTCTCTTCTTTTTTCTTACAGTAATCCTTCCATGTTCAGTTTTGATTTCTTCCTTTTCACCTGCCCCTTGTCTCTTTTTTCTACCTTTTCCATTGGAAAGGTGATGCCTTTTTCTGTAGACTGAGGGTTTTCTGATAGAAAGATATCTTCATTCCCTGTCACCAGTGTGTTACATAACAAAGCAGAATCTTTTTTACTATGTATTCGCTTTCCTTTACAGTCATTAGTCAGTTTCTTTTTCTTCCTTGTTATTTGCTGAGAACTGTTTCCTTTCTTTCTTTTTTTTTTTGTTTCCTTCTAAACAAACCGGATCCTCAGATTGCTGAGTACTTGCATCCACAATTCCATAGTTCTCAGGGGCCTCATCATCTTTCATAGGAGTTGAATGTTCCTTGCAGAAAATAGATGCATCATTTACTAAATCTGTTCTATTTGTTCTATGCCTAACATTATTTAGTTCATCCGTCCAGTCATTAACATATGATGCAACAGTTCTCCAAGCCATGCCAATTGCACAAGTGCAATCATCATCATCAAGTCGAGATTTGCTTCTAACAATGGTAAGCAAATCATCCAACTTTTGACACGAGGAACAGAGTGTTATCAGCTGTTACCTTTAAATATGCATAGCATTTATTACACTGTACAAGATACTTGTGCATTAGCAGATCGTTAATTGCATACTCATTTAAGGAATCCATATTCAGCTTTAATTGAATAAAATATTGCAAAGGAAAAAAATTACACAAAGTCAGTAGCAAAGAATTCAAAGGAACTTAAATCAACTTCTATGACAAAAATTATACCAGCAATATCCAACTAAATAATAAAATACAATAAAATTGTTCTGACCATACAAGTTCTACCAGCCAGACAGAAGTTGTAATTTCTTTACAGCAGTAGCTTCTGCTCACTATAGCTCGCAGTCGCACCTCCTTTTAACAGTAAAAATAAATAAAACTTCTCTTACCAGTCAACTCCACAACAAATCACAAACCAAGACAGGATTGTTTGATATGCTCAGAATTTTCCTCTCTGCAGTTTGTGTAAATTTATAATTGTCTAAGCCCCTTGTGGTGGCTAGAGCTTGCCTGTCTAAAACCTATCCCTTTCTCACAACCAAAAGTGAAACTAAAGGTAAAATAACAAAATATAAATCGAAGTACACATGCAAAATCTCAGCCCAGCCAAGTAAAGTTGTGGTATAGTAATGTCAGAACTGTCATAAATACATTCACAATAGTAACTTGATTTGTTAACAGATTCATCTTTCCTCAGCCCTTGCCACTGTCTTTTATTCATAATACTGTAATTTTTTTCCTTCACCAGTGACAGAAATCTCCAAGTAAAGATACATGCATGTTGAGCCAACAAAACATTCTTACCACTGCAGTACTTCATAATTAAATCACTGCATTTTTTACCAAGTATGCACAATCACTAAATGACACCAAGATAAATGATTTTCTCAGTGATCACTAATCATTTTCACTGCTGCTATAGTAATTTCCCATTTGCAAATGACAGCTTTAATGTATTCACTAAACCCATTATAGCATACCCATAATATCAGTAAAACAAAAATTTATTGAAGTGATCACACTAATTTTATATCATTTTGAAGTGTTTCATTTTAATGTACAATATTTATCTTAGTTTTTCTTACTTAAAAAAGACTGTGAATTCCTAAATCATTTGCCACCTAATTTGAATAATTGCAAGTTAATATGGTGGTGTTAAACATTATCACATAAATTCCGGTTCATTTACACATTTTTTAAACAAATTAGGCCCGTTTACATTTATCTCCATAAATCTCAGTAAGAAGTGAATGTGTATGGCTACTTATGCACGTAAGTCAGTGAATGAATGTGGCATCAAGTTCACATGAACATGCTGCAGAAAGTGTCAGAGTCTGTGCCAGTCCTTAGAAGTTGCCAGCATGTCACAGGAATATGCAGATAGTGTCTGTAGAATAGTGTGCGTATGTTGTACCTTTAAGAAGCGTTTCATGGACAGCACGTGCATGTAAATAGCAAGCACTTTCTAGCGTCAGTGCCATTTTGAGAGTGCAGCCAGAGAGTGAGCATGTAGTAATGGAATAGCTAGTTTGTTTAAAGTTTATCAAAGTTAAAGTTATTAAGCCTCAATCCTGATGTGTTTGTACATAATAAAGCTGCTTGAACAGAACCCACAAATGCTCATCTGTTTTATCTTGACTGGATGAGCGACAGCGTCAATTATACTCAAAGATGACTATGTTTAGAAAAGTCTAAATGGAGTCATATGCATGTGAGTTTGCACAACCATGAAATATAATCTCTGCCCATCTTACATCACCTGGCACAACCTATCACCTCAAAGCACTCATCATTTACTAAGAGTTAGTACTCACACATCCACACACACACACAGGAATATTTATTCCTGCAAAAAGCTCCACACCCCCCCAAAAAAACTTAATACTGCTGCTATTCTACATGAAGAATGTACAAATGACATTCAGGTATATTACTACAAAAAGGTAGCTAATGCAAGGCACAGCAACAGTGGCAACTGCAACCAATGTAAAAGTCAGAGTCAAAGTAAACTTCATTGTCATTTAGAACTACTCACGTTAGTCTAAATGAAATGTCGTGTATCAGCTTAATTCTTGAGATTACAAAGGAAAGTGAAACAACACATACAAGTAGAGGAATAAACATAACTAACAAATACAATACTACTCCCAATACACAAAAGAAGAGCAGAGACATTTAACAGCACTCATATACAAAAAGAATACCCTCCTCTGAGTTAAATTAACTACCCTATAGAAAGTAATACAAAACACATCAAAATGTCTAAGTTATTTGCTTAGTTGAGTGAGTTAAATAATAGTGACTATGGATATAATAAATAAATATTGCACTTACTTGGAATATATGTAAGTATATATTGCACACGTAAATAAAAATGGACTTATTATGTGTCCAGACCCCTGGGACTAGTGCCCGAGTTCAGAAGTCTAATCACTGTAGGGTAGAAACTGTTAGTGAATCTTATAGTCCTGCAACAGATGGTGCAATATCTTCTGCCTGATGCCAGATGCTTAAACAGTCCATGCGCAGGATGCGTGTTGTCCTGTATTATTTTGGTGGCCTTTTGGATGCTTCTTGCAGAATAAAGATGTTGCATCGATGGAAGACTGGAACCTGTTACCTCCTCTGCAACCCTCACCAGTCTTTGTTGTACTTTCCTTTCTGTAACTGTGCAGCTTCCAAACCACACTGTGAAGTTGCAGGTGAGGATTCTCTCTACTGCACCTCTATAGAAGGTGGAGAGAATACAAGGAGGAAGCTTAGCTTTATTCAGCCTTCAGTGGAGGCATTGATGCACTTTCCTGACCAGTTGGCTGGTGTTTCCCCACCACAAGAGATCCTCTGATATGTGTATACCCAGGAATTTCGTACTCCTAACCCTCTCCACACTCTCACCATTGATCCTGAGCACTGGGCTGTTTGTTCTCCTTTTCCCGAAGTTGATGATAATCTCTTTGGTCTTGCTTATATTCAGGTCAAGATTGTTCCCCGCACACCAACTGATTAGAGATGCCACCTCCTCTCTGTACACCCTTTCATCCTCCTTTGTGATGTGCCCCATGACTGTGGTGTTATCAGCAAACTTGATGACATGGTTGGACTTGTGCTTCGCATAGCAGTCATGGGTCAGGATGGTGAATAACAGTGGGCTGAGAACACATCCCTGTGGAACCCTGTTATTAATTGTGATGTACTTTGATGTGTTCTTACCTGAACATACTCTATGTTACCTGAACCACACAATATAAATAAATGATTGCATACTGACTTTTATTCTCCATATAAATGAAATGTGAATGTATTCCTTATAAAGAAAAAAAAAACATGTTGGTGGCAAAAGCATTGTTTCGTAAAACCAAACTTGCCAATAATAACAGTACCTGGTCTAATGACCCTACTAGTTAACTGAGTTTGGTTAAGGTGGTGTCACACCCTAGACAGAGTGGTTCTAAACCTGTCAACCATAGCCTTGCTCATAGTTTCTTCATTCAGTTATGGCACTTTGAATGATGGCAGCATTTGTAAAGGTACAAGGCTGCACTTTGATCAGATAAGAGGACCAAGATTATGGTCTACCTTCTGAGTGAGCCATACCTAGATAAGATCCAGGCATGCGTAATGGGGAGTGAGTGGAAATAGACTGATATCTGGTAGGAGTTGGGTGACACCCGTCATCTCTGACAGGGATCTCCCACTCCATAACTCTTTTCATTTTTTGGGTCATATTAAAGATAAAAATAAAACATAAGAATGTTGCATAGTTGAAGGTATTTGCTAGAAATGAATATGTGTAACTACAAATATTTATCTATAATATTAGAATCTGCAAAATAAATCATAAGCATATGTACACAGAACTGTATCTGCATAGAAATATATGGAATGTTTATGTGATAATGTACTTGTCTGTATAAATACAAATGGAATATATGTATGAATAAAAAATACATCTAAGTCTGTATGTATATATATATATATATATATATATATATATATATATATATATATATATATATATATATATATATATATATATATATATATATTTATTTATTTATTTATTTATTTATTGATTGATTGATTTAACATTTCTTTACCTGGAAAGTCTGAGTGGGTTAGGAACCCATTTTCAGTGGAGGCCCAGGGAGAAAAGCTCCAAATGATACAGGAAAGTTAAGACAATTTACATGAACAAGATAAAAAAACAAGTATTAAAGCACACATTAATAATAATTGAATACTAAATAAATACAGAGAGGTAGATGCAATAGTAAATACAAAATAAGTGCAAAGAGGTAGGTAAAATAATAAAATGTACTAAATTAAAGTGAAGTTTTATACACCAGGTGGGAGTAAGGAGAAGAATGAGAATCAGAACATTTGATGCAAGTAGATGCTTAGAAGGAGGGGAAAGGTAAGGGTGTAGAAATATGAAAAGTCCAGTTAGTCCAGCATGCTAGTGGTTAGTAAATGAAATTCCTGTTTTAGGGATAGAAAGAAAAGCCCCTAGAGAGTGGATGGTGTTCACCTGTTAGGGAAAGAGCAGGGACAGGTCTGATGATGCAGAACATGTTTTAGGGTGTGTTTGAAGTTGTTAATGCTCTCAATGGTAGCAATGTCTGTTGGCAGAGAGCTCCAGAGCTTAGCCCTGGCATGTGAGCATAGGTACTGTCCAGCTCTTTTGCTTGGAATGTAGACTATTAGACATTGTTTGTTTTCAGAGTTGTTAGCTCTTGTAGATATGTAGGGTTTTAGGACAGATTTGCGGGATGGGCAGCTATCAGGTTTATATATCATTTTGTATGCAGAAGACGGCTGTACTAGGCTTAGGTGTTGTGTGAGTTCAAGCCAATGTAGTTATTTCAGAGATAGGCAGTGGTAAGAATGGTAGGGGTAACCTGTGGTGAATTTGGCAATTTTATGGTAGCAGGACTGGAGCTTGTTTTAAGAGAAGATTGTAAATTGGTTTATAAGGGGGCTGCATATAAGAGTGAGGGAATCAACTAGGTGCTGGTGAGGGTTTTTCTTGTGAAGCTATCCAAGAAAGTTCTGTGTCTGTAGAGTGTTCCTAGTTTGATGTGTTTTTTAATGCTATTGAGGATGTGATGTTCAAAAGTTAGTTTGTTATCTATGGTTACACCTAGAAGCTTAGCTGTGGGAATATTGTAAAGTCAGATGAGATTGGTTTTGTTGAGAAAAGCAGGAGTTTTGTTTTTTTAGGATTTAAAAGTAGCAGAGCTTCTCTCAGCCTTAACTCTATTGAGGTGAAGGTGGCTTGGGTGAGTTGCTGGAGTTGTTGTATGTTACTGGAGGAGGAACATATGGTAGTGTCATCTGCGTATTGGATAATGGAGCTAAGGCATGTTGAGGTATGAAGGTTGTTGGTGAAAACATTGAAGTGTAAGGGTCCAACTATGGACTCTTGTGGTACCCCAGTTATGTTGGTTTGATACTGGCATAATTTATTTTGTCATTTGATGAATTGTTGGTGGTTGGATAGGTAGCTTGCAAACCACTGGAGATAGTTTGGTTGTTTTGCCCAGGGGGTATATATAGACCAACAATGCATGGTTGTTTTGTTTTGTTAATTTGTAGGGTTCCGATTATAATTTTAGCATTGCTAAAAGTTGGTATTTCTTTAGGGAAAGATGAGATTGTGATGGAGTTGGGATAGATTAAGGCTACCTCACCACCTTTTCTGTTGGTTCTGCTTTTTCTGAGTATATTATAGCTTGG